>NC_061508.1:20538722-20617472 GCF_022539505.1 Lolium rigidum
GACTCCGCAGGAATCGCGTGCGACGGCTTGAGATGTGGCGCGAACTCGAGGGATCCGCAACGAATTGGATCTTTCGGATCTGGAGGCGTTGGTGACTCGAGCACGAACGCTGCGGATGTGACTGGTACTGCCGATGCCCTGCCTTGTGCTGACAAGTTTCCCACAGATGGCGCCAATTGTCGAGGGTGCTCCTCGGCAATGCCCTCCGATAGGGGCTTAGGGTTGATGGAATCCTGCAAGCTGACACGAGACATCGGTTCACAGACAAGCGGGGAGAGCGATTTACCCGGGTTCGGGGCCCTCGATGAGGTAAAACCCTTACGTCCCGCCCGTCTCGTTCTTTGATTATGATGAAAATATGTTACAATGGGGTGCCGAATAGTTCGGCTGAGATCTCGTCGAGATGTTGGTTGCTAGGGTAGCCTAGTTCTAAGCTTCTGCTGGCTAGTATTGCTAAGATTGATTGTGTTCCTCGTTAGCCCCTCTCCTGGCCTTTATATAGGTGGCCAGGTCCCGAGAGGTCTAATCGAGTACGAGTAGGTTTACAGTAGATCTATCTCCAATCTTTCCTTGTTCGGCTTCCTCCGCGTCTTGTACTCCAAGTAATCTTCCGTCGCACCGCCCTAGTGGCCCATCTTGCCGTCGGGTTCCTTCATGGGCCTCCTGTTGGACCACGTAGGGTAAAGCAACATTGGTTACCCGAAGGGTAATGCCCACGTCACTCGCCATACGTTCTGCCTGTGTTCAGCATCGATCTAGCAGGTGACGGAAAGCTAGGGTATGGGTTTACATCAGCTGATGAGCTAGAAGAGGTCGACATTGGTCCTTGGGATAAGCCACGACCAACATTTATCAGCAAAAAATTGGATCCGCATCTAAGGGGCCTGATGATAGCTCTGTTGAAAGAATACCCAGATTGTTTTGCCTGGGACTACACAGAAATGCCCGGGTTAGACAAGAGCATCATTGAGCATCGGCTCCCTCTTAAGAAAGGATTTCGGCCGTTCCAGCAGCGAGGACGACAGATGAAGGCCGAAATTTTAGAAGAAGTCAAGAAAGAGATCGAGAAGATGTTGAGCGCCGGGTTCATCAGGCCATGCAGGTATGCTGAGTGGATATCTAATATAGTACCTGTAGAGAAAAAGGACGGCCGATGGTGCGTCGCCATAGACTTTCGGGATCTCAACAGAGCCACTCCAAAGGATGAGTACCCAATGCCGGTAGCCGAGGCATTGATCAATGCAACCGCTGGTCATAAGGTTTTAAGCTTCATGGATGGCAATGCCGGTTACAACCAAATTTGTATGGCTCCAGAAGATATACACAAGACTGCATTCAGAGTGCCAGGTGCGGTGGGCTTGTTTGAATATGTAGTCATGACATTTGGGCTGAAAAATTCCGGTGCAACGTACCAAAGGGCCATGAATTACATATTTCATGATCTGATCGGCAAGTTAGTGGAAATTTACATTGATGACGTGGTGGTCAAGTCTGTCTCAGTCGAAGGACACTTGGAAGATTTGTGACGCATCCTGGACCGAACTAGAAAGTTTGGACTGACAATGAATCCAAAGAAGTGTGCTTTTGGTGTGACGGCCGGTCAATTCTTGGGCTTCTTGGTTCATGAACGTGGAATATAGATCGGCCTGAAAAGTCAGGAGGCAGTACGAACAATGAAGCCACCTACCACGAAGAAGGAGCTCTAGTGTCTCATCGGCAAAATCAACTTCGTCAGAAGGTTCATCTCCAACCTGTCAGGGCGTATTGAGCCATTCATGGGATTGGTAAAGATTAAAGCTGATGAGGAGTTTCACTGGGGGGCAGAGCAACAGCGAGCGTTTGACGAGATTAAAGAATATCTGACGAAGCCACCCGTGTTGGTTCCGCCCCAGCAAGACAGCACCATTCTTCGTTTACTCGTCGATGGCCGACACTTCCATCGCTTCAAAGTAGTGGTGCAAGTCTATGATGGTCCGGAAAGAGTCGCTTTCTACCTCAGCAGAAGGATGTTGGATGCGTAGACTAGGTACCCCGAGATCGAGAAATTGTGCCTCCGCCTATTTTTCACCCGCACCAAGCTTCGTCACATCTTTCTCGACGGCAGAAATTGTCATCATATGCAAATCAGACGTCATCAAACACATGTTGTCGGCTCCTGTGTTGAAAGGCCGACTCGGTAAGTGGATGTTTGCATTATCGAAATTTGATCTCCGGTATCAACCTGCGAAAGCAGTCTAGGGACAGGCGTTGGCCGATCTTATTGCTGAACGAATCAACACTGATATAGCAGCACTGTCTGTACGTGCATGGGCCATGTTCTTCGACGGATCGGCTTGTGATGAGGGGTGCGGCATCGGCATCCTACTCGTGTCGCCCCGGGGGGCACCCTATTCCTTCTCCATCAGGCTATCTACCCCTTGCACCAACAATGTCGCGGAGTATGAAGCAATACTCAAGGGGATGGAGTTGCTTATTGAAGCCGGGGTAGAAGCAGTGGAACTCTTTGGAGACTCAAAGTTGGTGATCTCCCAGCTCACGGAAGAATACAAATGTGAGAGCGAGTCACTCTTCCCATTATGGATGCAATGCCGCGAGCTGATGACACAATTTAGGTATATAAACTTCAACTGGGTCCCGAGGTCGCAGAATACTGAGGCGAACGATCTCGCACAGATGGCGTCAGGCTATAAGGACATAGTAGAAGGGGCCGATGTCCAGGTACAGTTCATGGAACCAGATGATTGGAGAGCCGATATCTTCAATTACTTGAAAGATTCGGCTCGGGGGGCACCTAAACGGATAAGGTACAAGGCCATGAAGTATGTCCTTATTGGAGATGACATGTTTTACAGGACCTTGGAAGGGTTACTTCTCAGATGTTTGGGACCAGCTGAGTCGAATCGGCTCTCACACGAGGTACACGAAGGCGCCTGTGGAACTCATCAATCGGCTCATAAGATGAAATGGCTGATTAGGCGATCAGGGTTTTATTGGCCCACCATGCTTGAGGACTATTTTAATTACTATAAAGGGTGTCAAGCATGTCAGAAGTTTGGGAGCATTCAGATGGTACCTGCATCAGCAATGAACCCTATCATCAAGCCTTGGCCATTTCGAGGATGGGCATGGATATGATCGGCAAAATTAATCCTCCATCAAGCAAAGGCCATGAGTGGATTCTGGCCATTACGGATTATTTCACTAAATGGGTGGAGGCCGTCCCTATGAAGTCTGTGGCATCGAAGGATGTTATCAGTTTCGTGAAAGAGCATGTCATTCATAGATTCGGGATTCCACAGACTCTCACGACCGATGGAGGTTCGGTCTTCATTTCTCGCGAGTTTAGAGAGTTATGCGAGAACATGGGAATTAAGCTGATCCGATCGTCTCCATACTATGCTCAAGCAAATGGGCAGGCTGAAGCATCCAACAAGAGCCTTATCAAGCTGATCAAGAGGAAAATCGACGAACACCCTAGACGTTGGCACGAGGTATTGTCGGAGGCTTTGTGGGCTTATCGCATGTCATGGAGCGGTAAAAACCTCGCCATACCATCTGGTCTACGGACAAGAAGCCGTGTTACCCTGGGAAATCACGGCTGGCTCGAGGCGGATTACGTTTCAGAATGATTTAACAACTGAAGAATATGCTGCCCTGATGAGTGATAGCATTGAGGATGTCACGGAACTCAGACTTTGGTCGCTTGAGAAGATTAAAGAGAACAAAGCCAAGGTAGCTCGTGCATATAATAAGAAGGTGAAGCCGAAGGAGTTCCATGTTGGTGATCTAGTATGGGAAGCTGTGTTGCCATTGGGGACTAAAGATAAAGTATATGGTAAATGGTCTCCAAATTGGCACGGGCCGTACAGAGTCGACCAAGTTTTGAAGGGCAACGCATACATGCTCGAGGAGCTGAGCGGCGAGAAGTTCCCAGTGGCTGTCAATGGCCAACATCTCAAGAAGTATTTCCCAAGTATGTGGGATGATGGGCAGTGAAATATGGGGGCCGATGTATGAAATCGGCCGGTAAAAAAAAAATTCGCGGAATACAGCCGATGCACAGACATCGACTTTAGAATAAAAAAGCCGATGCGCAGCCATCGACTCTAGAGGTTACTGTTTGAATTTAGGGAAAGTTTGCTTGGACCTGTCAAATTAGGTAACTGAATTTGGCCTTATGGGCGTTGCTTTTGGTGAAAGACCGATGCGTTGGCGTTGCTTTTGGTGAAAGACCGATGCGTTGCTATCGGTTCTTGGTGCGTGGATTTACTTTGGCAATCGGAAGAGCCAAATTGGACAAATTGGGAAACATTCTTCATTGATAGGAGGATTTTTTACAAGTAAGAGCCGATTGCTCTCAAAAGGATGATCTACTGCCTAATGCACTACTTCTAGCCCTACTAGCCCCTAATCTACGGGTCGTCGCTGCCCTTGTCGTCGCCATCTGCGCCGCTGTCGGTGCTGCTGCCGACGACGTCCTCCTCGTCGCTGCTGAAGCCCTTGGCGGGGGTTTCGTCTTCATCTTCATCATCGTCGTCGTCGTCTTCCGACCCGGCGCGGAAGCGTTTCGCTGGTGGGTACTCGTCGGAGGAGGTGTCCTCCTCTGCTTCCTCGTCTTCCTCGTCGGAGGAGAGGCCCGCATCCCAAGAGAAGGCGTCGTCGTCGCTTGCCTCCTCCAAAGCCCCGTCCGCGAGGAAGTGGAGCTCCTCCTCCCCGTCGGTCAAGGAGTCATCGTCCTCGGACTCGACGGAGAAGTCCCAGTCCCTCTCGTCCCAATACTCGGAAGCGAGGGCCTCATACGCCGCCATCAGGGCAAATCCCGGCTCCGGCTCGCTGGAGGAGGAGGACTGGAAGGAGAGGCCAGAGGAGACAGAAGAGGAGGAGGAGTCCATGGTGGAAGGAGAGTTTTCGAGTGCTACAGAGGAGCAGAGGATGAGGAGGCGATGAAGAAGCGAACTGCTCGATGTGGTTAAATAAAGGGAATATAGTGGAGATTTAATGCTTGAGCAGTTTTCGAGGACGCGGTGCCCGAATTGTCAAATCGTGCAGAAGTTGAGAAGACAGGGCATCATGATGGAAAGACACTGAAGCGGTTCTGCTTTGCAACGCGTGGCCCGATGAAGAAAAAACATAGTGGTTTTGAAATTATCATTGCCAAAACCAGGGGGGCATGTGTTATCACCAGAATTTAGCCAGAGCAGGAGATGGGCCGTGATCGAAGATGGGCTTAGAGGACATGCATATGAAGTGTCTCTGAACCGGCCTTGTGCGTGAATTTGGGCTAGATTGCCCGTGTATCTGTATTTTATGGTAGATTACGTGTTATGTTTAGAAGTAAGAGATAGATTTTAGTCGTATACAGCTGGGTTTATTCCCAAGTTAGAAAGTCCATGGACTATAAATATGTATCTAGGGTTATTGAGAAGGAGGACGATCACGTTCACAACAAACCAATCTAGGCGCATCGCCACCCCTTGTTTCGAGGGTTTCTCCCGGGTAAGCAACATGCTGCCTAGCGAGCAACACCCTTATCTTAGATGTTTTGGGACTTACGTTGATGTTTTTACGATATGCTTGCTTAGCTACGCTGCCCCTCAATATCTAGCTGCCCTTACACCTATCTTAGGTGTAAGGGCATCATCTTGCTTAATCTTTGTTTAGTAGATCCGGTCTGTTATAGTCGTTCCTTGTTCTACAAGGATTAGTTTGATATCTGCATGGTTAGGCCTTACAAACGGGTTGAACGATCCGGTAGTGCGTGAGGTGTGGTTTATTAAGCCCTAAAGGGATTGTTCCGGGGATCAACTTCATGTTGGTTTTTAGGCCTCGTTAGGGCTGGTTTTCTATTATCTTACGTATCTGCTAGGCTCAATTACGTGTAGGATGTTCCGGTTATGCGGTGAAAACCCTAGACTGTCGTAGATTAGTTTAGCTTGATATTGATAAAGCAGGATCCCCATGTCATCGTAAATCCAACATGAACCATGGGACAATCGGCTCCTTGAGCCGATCCACATAACAACTTAAGAGCCGATCGGGGCTCGTATTTATTGTTTACGTGTTTGCCATGCAGAAAACTAGACGAAGCAATCCATCTCCTTCCTGACCAGGTATAGGTCAGGTGGCACGCCCTCGCAACCGCCAGGACGTGCGCCAGAGGCATTGCGGGCCATCGCCCGAGGGACCAGGATCCACCAGCAGTCCTAGGAACCTCCCGGCTCTACGGTGTTGCCCGTTGCTGCTCGCCGGTGGGTTTTGGTAGGCAACAGGTTGCAAGTGAGAAAAAAACTCAGTTACAAGTGTGATTGCAATTGAAATATTTCTAGGTTGTAACTACATTTTATATCCAGTAATGTGTGTAATTAAAAAAATAACCTATATTATCAGCTAGTTCTGCTACTTTTATTTCACTTCTCATTTTATATATGATTTTAGTGTACATACACTAATTGGTTTGGTCACATCAATTACTATTTCAATGTAGTACTGCCCCAGATCAATTACTATTTCCAAGTATCAGCACTAGCAGCCACGAGCCCACCACCATGCAAGTTACTAGTACCAACGATCAGCAGCATATATATAGCAGCAGTGTGTGTTAATCAATAAGTTCGTGTGCAAAAGGCACAGGCGCGGGCGCGTGTAGGCATTCATCGATGGATTGTACACGCGCGCGAGTAGGTTCATTCACAAACACGGTCGCTGACGTCAGCTAGCTGAGCATTAGCTTAACTCTCGGCTAACTGAGAGTTAGATAGACCCATAGTATATTGTATGACTATATAGGTAGTGCTACCCAATTTGCCCGGTTAGATCACCCCCACACCACCAACACCACCACATACACACACATAACCCGTGATGCTTGTCGCTGAAACGAGTGAGCGCACGTACTAAAATTTGTCTACATACATGTGATTCAGCGACAAGTATTATGAATCAATTTCACATAGGGTTGTCTCGTGTTTTTTTAATTTTTTAATTTTTAAATTTTAATTTTTAATTTTTTAATTTTTTCATTTTGTACATAGTATATTAATTTTTTTTTGCATTTGCAATTAGAGTTGTAACTGATTTTTTTTTTGCAAGTAGAGTTGCAACTGAGATATTTTTTTCCAGTTGCAAATGAGATTTTTTTTTTCCAGTTGCAGGTGGAGTTGCAACTGAGAGTTTTCTAGTTTTAGCTAAAGATGTTCTCCACTTGCAACTATGGTTGCAACCGAGGTTTTTACCAGTTCCAAGTGTGGTTGCAACTGAGATTTTTTTCAGTTGCAAGTGTAGTTGCAACTGGGATTTTCTCCAGTTGCAAGTGTAGTTGCAACTGGGACTTTCTGCAAAAACAGTTGCAATTGACATTTTTTCCGGGTTGCAACTAATTTTGTGTCCACTTGCAGCGAGTATTAACTCAATTTTTCATCGGTTAGAGCACGGTTAGAAACTGATTTTTTTTCAGTTGCAAGTTGTGTTGCAACTATAATTTTTCTACTTACAAGTGCGTTCGCGACTGAGATTATTCTAGTTACAAGTAGGGATGTAACTGAGTTTTTTCACAGTTGCAAATATGGTTTCAACTGAGAAAAAAACTCAGTTGCAAGTGTGATTGCAATTGAAATATTTCTAGGTTGTAACTAAATTTTATATCCAGTAATGTGTGTAATTAAAAGAATAACCTATATTATCAGCTAGTTCTGCTACTTCTATTTCACTTCTCATTTTATATACGATTTTAGTGTACATACACTAATTGGTTTGGCACATCAATTACTATTTCAATGTAGTACTGCCCCAGATCAATTACTATTTCCAAGTATCAGCACTAGCAGCCACGAGCCCACCACCATGCAAGTTGCTAGTACCAACGATCAGCAGCATATATATATAGCAGCAGTGTGTGTAAGCAATAAGTTCGTGTGCAAAAGGCACAGGCGCGGGCGCGTGTAGGCATTCATCGATGGATTGTACACGCGCGCGAGTAGGTTCATTCACAAACGCGGTCGCTGACGTCAGCTAGCTGAGCATTAGCTTAACTCTCGGCTAACTGAGAGTTAGATAGACCCATAGTATATTGTATGACTATATAGGTAGTGCTACCCAATTTGCCCGGTTAGATCACCCCCACACCACCAACACCACCACATACACACACATAACCCATGATACTTGTCGCTGAAACGAGTGAGCGCACGTACTAAAATTTGTCTACATACATGTGATTCAGCGACAAGTATTATGAATCAATTTCACATAGGGTTGCAAGCGGCATCCTTCATAAGCCAGCTAAAACATTGTCTAATTTAAACTAGACTAGTTTGATAAAATAAAGTTACAACTAACATAACCGTACAAGTCAGGTGCCGCTTTGCATCCCTAGTTGCTCACACATAATTTCACCATATTATGGGAACAGAGAGAGATAGGGCAGTTTACATACACACGACCTGATAGGGGACAACGAGTTCACATAAAGACCTGATAGCAACAGATGAATCCATAGCTAGGATGGATTCAGGACAGACTCGGTAAAATAGGATAGATTCACAAACCCTTAAAGTAGCACATCATATACAAGACATCGATCTTGAGTGTACGTATGTCTCTCGCCCTCCAGTACTGTACTATTTCTCTTCCTCCTCATCGTCGATCTCATACTCCGCGTACCCTTTGGCGTGGAACTGCTGAATGATGTCTTTCTCCCAATCGCGAGACTCCTTAAGCTGGGAAGCACGTCGTGCCAAATTTTTGCGAAGCTTCTGCTGCTCAGGGTCATCCAGTAGGCTGAGGACCTCGTCGGGGACGCCTTGGAACGGACGAGGAATCAGTTTGTGTTTAGCAATCAGCTGCTGGACGAAAAACGGATCGCACCTTGCGGTCTTCTTCCCTGCCGTGGGAAGGCGATTCTCACCGGAGATACCGCCGTCCATCTTCTCCTTCTCTGCCTTCGAACTCTCCGCGAACTTTCGATCTAGATGTCTTGTGAGCTTTCCTGATGTCAAGATATTCTTGTACTTGTAACCCTATGCGGAATATATAAAGAGAAGGCGTCTGCTAAGTCGGCAGAAGCCAAAAACCCGTTCTGTTTTTTTGCCAAAAGATTCACTGATCTGCTAATAATCAGTACAAAAAAAAATATAGAAGTAATAAACTTACAAATAGGTTCCGGACCACCTACCCAAGACTATAAGCACTAGAGCGAGCCAAAAGAGTGTCACCATCCTCACCCCTTCATAATAGGTATCAGACAAAACTTGTCATAGTAGAGCTTGTCGTAGACTTATAGTAAACACACAAGCAGTTGTCGTGCTAAGGCCCGAAGGACCAGGGCACCAGAGCAACATCCATTGCCAATGACAAAAACAGATTAGAAGAGCCAAACCTTAAATCACACTAAGGAACACGAAAACCGAGCGGATCCCAAAAGATCCACCGTACAAACAACTCCACGTGCCCTCATGCCGCGCCAAGCTCATCAATGGAACAAGGATAGAGCGCGGAGAAGCTTATTTGACTTCAGGATGACGCCGCATCATCTTCTCAATGAAGGCACAGAAAGAAACTAAAACGAGAAGTGGGAACACTCCAGCTAGTGAGAGGCTAGGGACCGCCACACCTCCAAGGCATGAGAGGCCATCGGAGGAGAGGCATACCGGACGAAGCGCCTACCTGATACAAAACTCTAGCTTTATGGGATCATTTTCCCACCTCTCTCTCTCTCTCTCGTACATGTAATGTTTTATCCTACAATATTTTACAGCTTGGCATCGTAAACCCCTATGTTTAGTTTATACTTGACAAGGTGAGGGTTGTCAAATTGCTAGGGTTGGAACCGTACCCTCTCCCTGGGCCGGGCTACGTGTTGATATAGTGTGGAACAGCCCCACACGTGGCATATACAAATACATATTAGAGTACTACTCTATGTCAGTATAAAAAGTGTATTACAATGTTTAACACCCTCCCTTAATCTAAACCTCTAGAGAAGCTGAGATTACGCTTAAACTCGTCTAGATCCTTAACACCTAAAGCTTTAGTGAATCCATCAGCTACTTGATCCTTGGTTGAAATGAATTTGATGTCAAGAAGTTTATTACTGACTCTCTCACGAACAAAATGATAATCAATATCTATATGTTTTGTCCTGCCATGAAATATTAGATTTGAAGATAAATAAGTAGCACCAAGATTGTCACACCAAGGATCGGTCTCTGGTGGAGCATGACCCACAACTCACGAGCCAGGGCTTCCACCCAAATTAGTTCAGCTGTTGCATTTGCCATAGATTTGTATTCTGCTTCAGTAGTTGACCTTGACACAGTAGCTTTTTTCCTGGCACTCCATGATATCAAATTTGCACCAAAGAATATGGCAAAACCACCAGTAGATCGTCTATCATCAAGGCATCCTGCTTAGTCTGCATCTGAGAAGGCACTAAGAAAAGAGGATCTAGATCTCTGAAAAGTAAGTCCAACTTTCATTGTACCCCGAATATACCTTAATATGTGTTTTACTGCTGTCCAATGCACAGTGGTAGGAGCATGAAGGCACTGACATACTTTGTTCACTGAAAAGGCCAAATCAGGTCGTGTTAGTGTCAAATACTGCAATGCTCCAACTATACTTCTGTAATTTGTACTATCCTCTGCACCAAGTGATTCTCCATCTGTCAAGATAACTTTTCTGTGATTGACAAAGGTGTAGTACAAGTGGTACATTGTAACATGCCAACCTTCTTGAGAAAATCCATTGCATATTTCTCTTGTGTTAAGACAATACCATCTGAACTCTTTTTTACCTCAATGCCCAGGAAGAAATGCAAATCACCAAGATCCTTAAGTGCAAAATCATGATTCAACTTTCGTAAAAGAGTAGTTGCCGCATGAGATGAACTTGCAACAATGATATCATCAACATAGACAAGGATAAACATAGTAACATCCGACCTGCTGAACAGAAACATTGATGTGTCTGCTTTGGATGCTGTGAATCCAAGTTCCTGTAGTTTAGAGCTCAAGCGAGAATACCATGCTCGTGGAGCTTGTTTTAGACCATAAAGAGATATATCTAGTTTGCAAATGTAATGCGGAAAGCGAGAATCTTCATACCCAGGGGGGTGCTTCATATATACTTCCTCCTCCAGAACGCCCTGAGGAAACGCGTTCTTAACATCTAGCTGCCTAAGGCTCCATCCCCTAGACACTGCAACTGAAAGAACAAGACGAATAGTAGCTGCTTTAACAACAGGGCTGAAGGTATCTTCATAATCAAGACCATATCTCTATTTAAACCCTTTTGCAACCAAGCGAGCCTTGTATCGTTCAACTATACCATCTGCATGTTTCTTGACTCTATAAACCCACTTGCAATCAATGAGATTCTTAGTGGAGTTTGGAGGTACTAAGTGCCATGTTTTGTTTTGCATGAGTGCTGTGCGTTCTTCATTCATTGCATGTCACCATTTTTCATCTCCAAGTGCCTCCACCAGATTATCAGGTTCACTTGTAGAAGAAAACATGCCATACCAAATAGTGCCATCAGTATATTGACGAGGTTTACGAATACCTCTTTGAAGCCTAGTACGAGGTCACGGTGGTTCAGGTGGGGGATCTCCATCAGAATTTGTATTTGAAGCAACAGAACCAACAGGAGATATGTCATATGCGTCTGAATCAGTATCAACATTGTGTTCTGCGTTGTCATTTCGTGCGTTGTCGTTTTCTACGTTGTCATTTTCTGCTTTGTTGTCTTGTGCAGGTGGCGAGGCAGGAGAGGCTGGCGGATATTCCATGGGCCCCATGCTATCGGCATGGCCATTATTGCGCGTAGAGGACGACGCGGATGCTCCACGCACGGGCGATGAGACGGCGCGTTCTCCCTCTCCCACCGCAGGTGTACGTGGGCGGGCCCCCGCGCTGTCGGCACCTGACGGAGACGTGGCAGGCGAGGAGCGGCCAGGGCCAGGTGTGGCAGATGAAGGGGATCCAGGCTGTGGATCCAAGAAGGATGGCCTGGCAGGGGAATCATCCTGGAAGTCTGTGTTGTCTTATCTAGCATGCATATTTCTTGTTTGTGCATCATTTTGAGCCAAAATTTTACCAGAATCTTCAGAATTTGAATCTGCATTTGCTGTACTAGCACCAGAAACTTGTAGAGCATCAGTAACAGGAACAATATGCATATTATCATCAACAGTTACACCCTCATTTGCATGTGATGATGACAATGTGTTAGATAGTAAAAGAATTTCAGCTCTAAGTTGTGCACCGACATTTGGATGAAGAGACTTGAAAGGAAAAATATTCTCATCAAACACTACATCACGAGATATATAACTACGACCAGTGGAGATATCAAGACACTTAACACCCTTGTGGAGAGGACTATAGCCAAGAAACACACATTGTTTTGACCGGAAAGAAAGCTTGTGTCTATTGTATGGGCGAAGATTGGGCCAGTAGGCATGATGACCCACAAGTATAGGGGATCGCAGCAGTCTTCGCGGGTAGTAAAACCCAATTTATTGATTCGACACAAGGGGAGACAAAGAATACTTGAAAGCCTTAACAGCGGAGTTAGTAACAATATCTTTCATATACTTTGAATAAGGAGGCAATTTAATAGCATCAGTCAAAGGGATTTGCAAGAATAAAGGTTTCATCCAATCAAAAAATTTATTATAGTGTTCCTCTTCCTTTGATTTTAGTTTCTTAGCAGGAAAAGGCATTTGCTTTTGCACCCAAGGTTCCCTTTCATTACCATGTTTCTTAGCAATAAAATCTTCTTTAGTATACTTTTTATTTTTATCTTGCTTTTCAGGTTCATCTTCAACTTCTTCTTTATCGAAACATCATTCTTATCATTACCATTATTATTATCATGTTCATTACCACTTTCAGCTTCAGCATCGAAATAGAAATACTATTAGGATCATTAACAAGTTCAGAGGATTCTACAACATTTTTATGTTTCTTCTTCTTTTTCTTAGAAGGAGCACTAGGTTCAATGCGTTGAGAATCTTGTTCAATTCTTTTGGGATGCCCTTCAGGATATAGAGGATCCTGGGTAGAGACACCACCTCTAGTTGTTACTTCATAAGCATGTTTCTTTTTAGAATTATTTTGTAATAAGTCATTTTGCACTTTAGTGAGTTGATCAATTTGAGTTTGAACCATTTGAAAATGTTTAACAAGCATCTTAACATCATTGGAGGTTCTCTCCACAATATCATGCAAATTGCTAATAGCTTGAGAATTTTCCATTAGATGATTCTCTACTCTCATATTAAAATTTTCTTGCTTAACAATATAATTATCAAACTCATCTAAGCATTGCGCGAGAGGTTTTGAATACGGAATATCTTCCCTAGTAAAGCGCTCGAAGGGAGTTTACCTCAATCATGGATGAAGGGGGAATTATCTCACATATATCTTCTATGGGAGGTAGATTCTTCACATCTTCGTATCTAATACCTTTCTCCTTGAGAGACTTCTTGGCTTCCCTCATATCTTCATCATTCAATTTAATTAAACCCCTCTTCTTCAATATTGGCGTTGGAATTGGTTCAGGCGTAGTCCAATCATCATGATTCCGGCCTATTTTAGCCAATAATTCTTCAACTTCATCCGGAGTTCTTTTCCCGAAAACACAACCAAGCACAACTATCCAGGTATGCCCTAGACTCAATGGTTAGTCCACTATAAAATATATCAAGTAGATCATTCTTTTCTAAATCATGTCCAGGTCGAGCTCGATAAGAGAACAAAATCTTGCCCAAGCCTCGAGCAATTTCTCTTCATCTCCCTGGTCAAATCTATAAATTTTCTCGTAAAGCAACATGTTGAGCACTAGCAGGAAAGTATTTTCGAAAGAAAACATCACGCAAATCAGTTGGACTTTTAATAGAACCAGGAGGCAAATTATTATACCAAGTTTTAGCATCATCCTTTAATGAGAAAGGAAAAATTTTAGCGACAAAATAAGTACGCATCTTAATATCATCGTAAAACAAGCTACTCATAGAAGAAAGTTCAATCATGTGTTCTACAGAGCACTTTCTTTTTCAGTACCACAAAAGGGTGCTTTCTCTACAATAGCTATATGAGATAAATAAAGATAAAAATCATAATCTTTATCCTTAATGCATATAGGAGATGTGGCAAATTTAGGATCGGGAGATAACTTATGTCTAACGAGTATATTGTGCGAGAAACTTTTTAATTTTACTTGCATCAGCAGTAGCATTGCATCTATTAATTAAATCATCATTAAGCTCCACATAATCTTCATCGGGATCATCACTAGAATAATCAAGTTCGGGTGAATTAACAGGTGTAGTAGCATCAGAGTTTCAAGTATTTTCAATTTGTCTAGACCTAGCAATTGTAGCATCTAGAAAGGATCCCAATGAACCACTATCATCAAGCACAAGCAGAAGCATCATCAATATTATAAGAATTTTCAGATTCAGCAGAAGTACCAGCAAGTGAAGCTTGTGGCAGTGAAACAAGTTTATCAATCACAGATGGTGAATCAAGAGCAGCAGAGGTACTCAGAGTTGTACATTTTCTTGTAGTGGATGGTAATATGGCGACTTTAGGATCGCGAGTTTTACCCATGATGGAGAATTTGCAGCGAACAATATCAATCCAAGTGAACTTCCAAATAAAGCTATGTTCCCCGGCAACGGCGCCGTAAAACAGGTCTTGATGACCCACAAGTATAGGGGATCGCAGACAGTCTTCGCGGGTAGTAAAACCCAATTTATTGATTCGACACAAGGGGAGACAAAGAATACTTGAAAGCCTTAACAATGGAGTTGTCAATTCAGCCGCACTCGGAAACAGACTTGCTTGCAAGAGTTTATCAAGTAGGTAACAGCTTTATAGCAATCGCAGTAGTGAAATAACGAGCAGCAGAGTAACAGAGACAAGCAGTAGTGATTATAGTAAACAACAGGATTAAAATACCGTAGGCACGGGGACGGATAACGGGCGTTGCATGGATGAGAGAAACTCATGTAACAATCAAGCAGTGGCATTTGCAGATAATAATAAAACGGTGTCTAAGTACAAAGCAATCAATAGGCATGTGTTCCAATTATAGTCGTACGTGCTCGCAATGAGAAACTTGCACAACATCTTTTGTCCTACCAGACCGGTGGCAGCCGGGCCTCAAGGGAATCTACTCGGATATTAAGGCACTCCTTTTAATAGAGCACCGGAGCAAAGCATTAACACTCCGTGAACACATGTGATCCTCACGTCACTACCATCCCCTCCGGTTGTCCCGATTTCTGTCACTTCGGGGCCGTTGGTTCCGGACAGCGACATGTGTATACAACTTGCAGGTAAGACCATAAACAATGAATATCATGATGAAATAATAACATGTTCAGATCTGAGATCATGGCACTCGGGCCCTAGTGACAAGCATTAAGCATAACAAGTTGCAACAATATCATCAAAGTACCAATTACTGACACTAGGCACTATGCCCTAACAATCTTACACTATTACATGACCAATCTCATCCAATCCCTACCATCCCCTTCAGCCTACAGCGGGGGAATTACTCACACATGGATGGGGGAAACATGGCTGGTCGATGGAGAGGCGTCGGTGGTGATGATGGCGATGATCTCCTCCAATTCCCCGTCCCGCGGAGTGCCGTAACGGAGACTTCGGCTCCCGAGACGGAGTTTCGCGATGTGGCGGCGTTCTGGAGGGTTTCTGGCGACTTCAACTTCTCCTCGTGCGTTTTTAGGTCGAGGCCGATAAGTAGTCCGAAGGAGGGCGTCGGAGGCCGGCCGAGGGGGCCACACGCTAGGGCCGCGCGCCTTCCTCCTGGGCCGCGCCGCCCTAGGGTGTGGGGCCCTCGGGCCTCCACCTGACTTGTCCTTCTGGCTCCGTAAGTATTCTGGGAAAATAGGGCCTTCTGTATAAATTCCGAGGTTTTTCCTGAAAGTTGGATTTCTGCACAAAAACGAGACACTGTATCAGCTTCGCTGAAAACAGCGTTAGTCCGTCTTAGTTGCACCCAAAACACACAAATTAGAGGCAAAACAACAGCAAAAGTGTTCGGGAAAGTAGATACGTTTTGGACGTATCAAGGCACAACCAAAAACACGGAGAGCATCATAGTTTGGCTTGACATCAAGTAATTTTTCAGCTGGAGACACGAGATCAAGGACTTTAGTAGGTAGTAAATTGATGAGGAAGGTGGCAAGTAAGAAAAGCTTCATCCCAGAACTTAAGGGGCATAGAAGCATTTGCTAGAAGAGCAAGACCAACCTCAACAATATGTCCGTGCTTGCGTTCAGCAGAACCATTTTGTTGGTGAGCATGTGCGCAAGAAACATGATGAGTAATGCCTACTTTTTGAAAGAAACAGTGGAGCTTTTCATATTCACCACCCCGATCGGTTTGCATAGTGACAATTTTTCTATTAAATTTTCGTTCAACAAGCTGCTGAAAGTTAAGAAAAACTTGATACACATCACATCTCTTTTTCAGCAAATAGATCCATGTAAACTTAATATACTCACCAGTAAAGCTTACATAATACTGATGTTTTCCAACATAGGCTAGAGCAGGACCCCATACACCAGAAAACACTTGTTCCAAAGGAACAGTAGAGACACTAGTGGAAACGGGATATGGTAATTGATGACTCTTTGCTTGCTGGCAAGGATCACACACATATGGATTTATTTCAGGAGTGTAAGCTAGATTATATTTCCTAAGCACTTGTTGAACGATAAAAGATGATGGATGCCCTAGAAGACGATGGCATGTGGATGAAGATGGCTTGATGGTGGGCGTGCTTGTGGGGTTCGGCAACATTGGAGATGGGCACAAGAGGGTAGTGGCCGTCATGACAGGGACCCTTTATCAAAAAGAAAAATGGGTGAATTTCAACAAAAGCATTATTGTCTAGGGTAATTCTGTGAATTGATAACAAGTTGTTAGTGGGACAAGGAACATGGAGAATATTATTCAGATGCAAGGAACTATGAGGGGTATGTAATGTTGAATGACCAATATGCTGTATTGCCATACCTGTACCACTGGCATTGTGGACTTGATCACGGACCATATAGTTATCATAGGTATGCAACTTGTTTAGTTGTCATGTGATGTGATCCGTGGCACCAGTTGTCCATATACCAGCTTGGTGTCCACTCCATATGCACCCTTCTCATTACGAGGGCAGTCCTCCTCATCATCATCACGGCCGAATAGCGCCACCAACAATCACGTGCAGTGGTGCCCATACTTTGTGCAAATCGGCAGTAGTATCAACGAAGCGAGTAGGTGTGCGTCCACGGCCACGGCCACCACCACGGCCACCTCCATCACGGCGCTGCATATCTCTGTCATCACGCCGATTGTACCCCCGATCATCACGGCGATCATGATATTGCATGTCATCTCGCCTGTTATAGCCATCTCTATCATCTCGACGATAGCCACCACCACCGCCATACCTGTCATCTCGCCGATTATAGCCATCACGTTCATCAGATCGGTAACCATGATCATCACGGAGAGGGTAGTCATCACACCGAGGAGGAGCACTATCATCTCGGTGCTTAAGTGCACCAACACCACCACGCGCAGCTGCATTGGCACTGCTCTGAAAAACAGTGCTGCTTTGGCCAGACTGTGATAGGGAGGTCTGGCGATCATCAAAGGCCTGAAGCTGCGAGCACATATAAACACAGGTAGTAGCAGGGTTTGCATTAATCGATGTGATAAAAGGTGTATAGCGATCATCATCCAGACCACCAAGAATGTAACCCTTCAGCTCATCCTGGTCCACAGTTTTCCCGGCAGCAGCAAGTTCTTGAACAAACCCCTGCATCGTGGCAATGTACTGCCGAGCTGACATGTCTTGTTTCTTGGTATTGATCTGTACACCGCGCAGGAAGTTCACACGGGCTCGAGACTGTGATGCAAAGAGGCTCTGAATTGTCGACCAGATCTGATGAGCATGATCTAGTCCGATCATCTGAGCCAAGAGGTCTTGATCTAGGGATTTTACCAGGTAACTCATCAGTGCTTGATCCCGAGCAAACCAGACGGCATAGGCCCAGATCGGAACTTGAATCCTCTTCTTGTCTGTATCTTCAATCTCCTCAGTTGTGGGCGGTGCGGGATCGGAGCCATCCAGGAGCCCCATAGCCTCGCGCACAATGGAACGCCGGAAGAACCCGAGTCTTCCGTAAGAGGTGGTTTTCCCGCGACGGTTCTCCGACGGGGGCCAGCCAAGGGCGGCGATCAGACTCGCTGCAGCGGCGGCCGCCGATGCTGAAGAGGTCGAGGAAGACATGATCGAGCACGACAGCAGAAGGCGGCTGGGCAAAGTTGTGTGGTTTTGGGTTTGATCTAGGGTTTTGAGGCTCACGACAACAGACGGCGATCGAAGCCTTAACAGCGGAGTTGTCAATTCAGCTACACCTGGAAACAGACTTGCTTGCAAGAGTTTATCAGTAGTAACAGTTTTATAGCAGTAGCAGTAGTGAAATAACAGCAACAGAGTAACAGAGACAACAGTAGTGATTATAGTAAACAACAGGATTAAAATACTGTAGGCACGGGGACGGATAACCGGCGTTGCATGGATGAGAGAAACTCATGTAACAATCAAGCAGGGCATTTGCAGATAATAATAAAACGGTGTCTAAGTACAAAGCAATCAATAGGCATGTGTTCCAATTATAGTCGTACGTGCTCGCAATGAGAAACTTGCACAACATCTTTTGTCCTACCAGCCGGTGGCAGCCGGGCCTCAAGGGAATCTACTGGATATTAAGGCACTCCTTTTAATAGAGCACCGGAGCAAAGCATTAACACTCCGTGAACACATGTGATCCTCACGTCACTACCATCCCCTCCGGTTGTCCCGATTTCTGTCACTTCGGGGCCATTGGTTCCGGACAGCGACATGTGTATACAACTTGCAGGTAAGACCATAAGCAATGAATATCATGATGAAATAATAACATGTTCAGATCTGAGATCATGGCACTCGGGCCCTAGTGACAAGCATTAAGCATAACAAGTTGCAACAATATCATCAAAGTACCAATTACTGGACACTAGGCACTATGCCCTAACAATCTTACACTATTACATGACCAATCTCATCCAATCCCTACCATCCCCTTCAGCCTACAGCGGGGGAATTACTCACACATGGATGGGGGAAACATGGCTGGTCGATGGAGAGGCGTCGGTGGTGATGATGGCGATGATCTCCTCCAATTCCCCGTCCCGGCGGAGTGCCAGAACGGAGACTTCTGGCTCCTGAGACGGAGTTTCGCGATGTGGCGGCGTTCTGGAGGGTTTCTGGCGACTTCAACTTCTCCTCGTGTGTTTTTAGGTCGAGGCCGATAAGTAGTCCGAAGGAGGGCGTCGGAGGCCGGCCGAGGGGGCCACACGCTAGGGCCGCGCCGCCCTAGGGTGTGGGGCCCTCGGGCCTCCACCTGACTTGTCCTTCTGGCTCCGTAAGTATTCTGGGAAAATAGGGCCTTCTGTATAAATTCCGAGGTTTTTCCTGAAAGTTGGATTTCTACACAAAAACGAGACACCAGAACGGCTTCGCTGAAAACAACGTTAGTCCGTGTTAGTTGCATCCAAAACACACAAATTAGAGGCAAAACAACAAGCAAAGTGTTCGGGAAAGTAGATACGCTTTGGACGTATCAACTCCCCCCAAGCTTAGCTTATTGCTTGTCCTCAAGCAATTCAGCTTAACAACCGAGCGATAAAAGAACTTTCACGAACACATTTGTTCATATGATGTAAATATTCTCATGCTATGGCTAACACTTAGGCAGCTCATAATAAGATACATGCAAATAAGATCATCTAATAGCTATATCAATCATGGAAAGGTACCAACAATTAATAATAAGCATCATGAATCATGTATATAAGCAGGATTGCAATGTTCATAAAAGAGTATGATAGAGTGGTATCTCGCTTGCCCATATTTGATCAGCAAAACATAAATGCTCATGCACCTCTGAAGTTCATAGAAAGACTAGAAATAGTGATTGTCAAAGATAAAAGCATCAAAGTTATACCACAATCAATCATATTTTGAGACAAGCATATTACACTAAGAATGACAGTTGTGCTCTCAAGAAAGTGCTCAAAGAAAGGATGGAGACACAACATAAAAGTAAAAGATTGACCCTTCGCAGAGGGAAGCAGGGATTAACATGCGCTAGAGCTTTTCATTTGTAAAACAGGAGTAAAATTATTTTGAGAGGTGTTTGTTGTTGTCAACGAATGGTAATGGGTACACCAACTACCTCGCCAACCGGACTTTCAAGAGCGGCTCCCATGAAGGACGTTATCTCTACCAAGCAAGGTAGATCATCCCTCTTCTCTTTGTTTACACATGTATTTTAGTTTCATTATGGGTGACACTCCCCCAACCTTTGCTTACACAAGCCATGGCTAACCGAATCCTCGGGTGCCTTCCAACAATCACATACCATGGAGGAGTGTCTATTTGCAAAATTAAGTTGCTTACTGATGAATCAGAGCAAAACATGTGAAGAGAATTATTAGTGAAAGTTGATTAATCGGGCCGGGAACCCCATTGCCGCCTCTTTTTGCAAAATTATTGGATAAGCGGATGTGCCACTAGTCCATATGAAAATCCGTCAAGAGTAAATGACAAGGTTGAAAGTTAAACACCACATACTTCCTCATGAGCTATGAAACATTAACACAAATTGAGAAGCATTTTGAAGGTTTTAAAGGTAGCACATGAGAATTTACTTGGAATGGTTTGAAATGCCATGCATAGGTATTTATGGTGGACACTCTGAAATAACTTGGTTTTCATGTGTTTGGAAGCACGAGCAGCGTTCCCGCTCAGTACAAGTGAAGGCTAGCAAAAGACTAGGGAGCGACAAATCAAGAGAGCAAGAATCGTCATAATCATGCTTGCGGCAAAATAAATTATCTGAGGCATAAAAGTGATACAAGAACTCTGAAGAAATGTAAATCATCGAGGCTTAATTGACTTTTGTTCAGTCATATGCATGCGTGAGCATGTGCCAAGTTAATTCAAACGAATTATTCAGAGGAGGATACCACAATATCATACCTATCTATGAATAAAACAATGCAAGCAAACATCCATGACATGCTACTCCTATTAATAAATTGGAACTAAACATGAGAGATCATGAACTACTAGACCTTCTCAAATGACATATACCTCACATGAACCAACTAAGCATGCTCACATGGATGAGTATATGTACAAAAATGAAAACAAATAGAGTTCATACCAGCCTCTCACCACAATCAGATTGTCGTAGATCGTCATTATTGCCTTTTCACTTGTGTAGCTTGGATAATATGAAATGAAAACCACGCTCCAGCCACCGAAGACCATTGAACTCATAAAGAACTTTACAAAACCAAAGAAGAACAGCAAATATTTTTGGTGTTTTCGAATTTGAGAACAAGAATAAAAAGAGACAAGCAAACAAAGCAAAATCTTTTTGGGTTTTCTTATAGCAAAGTAGCAATAGCAAATAAAGCGAAGCAAATGCAAGAAACCAAGATAAACAAGTGGTGAAGAGAAACAACAGAAATATTTTTGGTCTTTTTGTGTTTTAGGAAAGAAACAAAGCAAAAACAAGAAAATGAAAACTAAAAGAAACACAGAAAAGCAAGATGGCAGAAATCTGCCAAAACTTGACAGCAGTAAAGAAATCGATTTTTACAAAAATCTTCCGTGGCTCAGCTCGAAAAGTGTTCAACTAATGAAAGTTAGATAACAACCTGGGGAACATGCACAAAAATTGGCAGCTGAAAATAACGTTCTGGCTGTGCGCACGAATTTTTTTGGTAACAGTCCAGAATCTATTTTCAGGCAGCACTTCCCCAAATATCATCTCCCTCTCATTAGAAAACCACTCAAAGAAACTAAACAAGTATGTACAAGTATCCAGCAACCATAATATGCAAAGAATGAGTGATGCCGTTATACCTCCCCCCAAGCTTAGGTTTTTGGCCTAAGTGGAGATCAACCCCAGCGAGGGTCTGGGTTCCACGCCGGTGGATCATACATGGAGTAGTCATAATAAGGTACCGATGCAGAAGAAAAACGTGGAGGTTCCTCATACCCAGCTTGTGGATGCGAAGAACTCGCTGCATCGGATGACGAATCGAGGTGTTCCTCGGCCTCCTCCGTGTTGCCTCTTGCACGATGGCCTCCTCCCTCTATGTATGCATTAACTGCACTTTCCGTGACTGACCAATCCTCCCTGGAATCAAGGTTAAACAGAGAAGGTGCAGGCAATCCTACTAATTTTTCAATTTTCTTAGTTATTCTCCAAGATTTCTTGTAAATTGTTATTCTGTAAGACAGGTTGCTCAAATTAGACGAATCAGAAACAAATTCATGCTTAATCATGGAGGCTATGTCAAGTTTCTCTAGGGGGAGCTGAATATCAAGATGGTGAGGTTCTACACCATGCATAGCTAATAAGCGAGAGGCGATGAGACCTCCACAAATTCCTCCCTTCTCACGGTTAGTAGCAAGTCTATTGGCTATCAAAGCACCCAAGTTGTAAGTCCTATCACCTTGTAATGCAAAGCAGCTAGAAAGGCTAGATCCTGGATAGATATTTTACTTCCATTCTTTCTTGCTAGAACGCGCTTGGTGATGAAATAAGCAAAATAACGAATAGCTGGGAAATGAATGCTACTGATTTTACCACCATCCTCTGAGAAGCTTCTCCCATGACAAATCATCTTGAAGAGATCCAAGAACTCTTGCGGCGATCCCTTTATCTTCTCGCATGATCCCCATTGCGACACTCTGATTGCTGCACAAAAATCATTGAATGGCAAGTTGACAGTTTTATTATAAATTTCGTACTGAACCATGGGGTTAGATCGTGACCAATTGAATTTAAAATCTTGCACTACTGACATAGTCAGTTTTGCATATTGGCATGGTTCACCATCAACAAAATCATCCAACCCTGCACGAGAGATTAGTCTTTGAACATCTTGCAAAATCCCTGCACTTCTCATAAAGTCCACGCACGGGTAGTAAGCGGGGTATACTCCTTCTTCTCGGTGAACTCTCATGACATGTTGCACCTCTAATTCTTGTTGGTTGAGTTGGTGCCTACTCCCTTCCATTTTCTGAAATTTTTCAACAAACAATATAAAATTTGATTTGGTGACATATAATTGAGGGAAACTACCATAGGAACTTGCTAGAGTACTAATCATGCATCAAAACTAGTTTCTACCGCTTAGAACAAGCATGCAAGCTCACTAAACATGTTACCTACAGCAGCAAAATATGCAAGATATACTCCACTAAACAAAATTCTACTTGGAGGGTTGGAGGAGTCACATACCGAAGAGCAAATGTGCCAAATTTCGACATGAAATCTGGCTGAGCAAAGAGATCGACAAATCTGGAGTTCTTGAGCAAAAACACGAGTGAGAGGAAGCTGGTGTCGATTTTTTCGGGAGAGAGAAGAGTATGGGAGGAAGAGATGCTCGAAGTGGGGTAAAGGGGGGCCCACACACCAGGGTGGCGCGCCCCTTTGCCGGCCGCGCCAGCTCGTGGGGTGCCACCCCGGGGTGCCCCACCGGTCATCCCCGTGTGCTCCCGTGTGCCTCGTCGAAAAATAGGACCAACGGTATAATTTTTGTGAATTTTTGAAAACTTTGAAAAATGCACATTTCTGGGTATTAAATTTATTATTACTGGGCAGGAAAATTTTTGAAATCTCCAATTAACTAAAGAACTTTGCAAAACAAAAGTGCTACAGCAAGTAGAACAAGTGGAGGAAGAAAGAAATGTTGTTTACCTCCTCTATGCATATAAAAAGTATTTGTTAACAAGGTTGATCAAGTCTTGCCACCAAATAAATTTTACATAGCATATGAAGAAATAAACCTCAAATCAATCATGTTACCTTGAATTGTATTGATATGGATCCAATCACAAGAGTTTGATATTCTTCTTTAGGCTCATATATTGGACAATCGATAGTTCCAACTTTGATAGTTCTCACATTAGAAATAGTATTAACTCCACATGCTTTTTCAATCCTCTTGGGAAAATAGATGGTGTGCTCCCTATCATCAACATTGAAAGTAACCTTTCCTTTATTGCAATCAATAACAGCCCCCGCGGTGTTAAGAAAAGGTCTCCCAAGAATAATAGACATATTATCATCTTCAGTGCATTTCCAACACAACAAAATCAGTTAATATCAAGCAGCTTATTAGTAACTTGAACAGGAACATCCTCACATATACCAACAGGAATAGCAGTAGATTTATCAGCCATTTGCAAAGATATATCAGTAGGTATCAACTTATCTAAGTAAAGTCTCTTATAAAGAGAAAAAGGCATAACACTAACACCGGCTCCCAAGTCACATAGAGCAGTTTTAACATAATTATTCTTAATAGAACAAGGAATAGTAGGTATACCCGGGTCGCCCAACTTCTTTGGAACTTTGCCATTGAAAGAGTAATTAGCAAGCATAGTGGAAATTTCCTCATTGGCGATTTTCCTTTTGTTAGTAACAATATCTTTCATATACTTTGAATAAGGAGGCAATTTAATAGCATCACTCAAAGGGATTTGCAAGAATAAAGGTTTCATCCAATCACAAAATTTATTATAGTGTTCTTCTTCCTTTGATTTTAGTTTCTTAGCAGGAAAAGGCATTTGCTTTTGCACCCAAGGTTCCCTTTCATTACCATGTTTCTTAGCAATAAAATCTTCTTTAGTATACTTTTTATTTTTATCTTGCTTTTCAAGTTCATCTTCAACTTCTTCTTTATCGAAACATCGTTCTTATCATTACCATTATTATTATCATGTTCATTACCACTTTCAGCTTTCAGCATCGAAATAGAAATACTATTAGGATCATTAACAGTGTTCGTAGGATTCTACAACATTTTTATGTTTCTTCTTCTTTTCTTAGAAGGAGCACTAGGTTCAATGCGTTGAGAATCTTGTTCAATTCTTTTGGGATGCCCTTCGGGATATAGAGGATCCCGGGTAGAGACACCACCTCTAGTTGTTACTTCATAAGCATGTTTCTTTTTAGAATTATTTTGTAATAAGTCATTTTGCACTTTAGTGAGTTGATCAATTTGAGTTTGAACCATTTGAAAATGTTTAACAAGCATCTTAACATCATTGGAGGTTCTCTCCACAATATCATGCAAATTGCTAATAGCTTGAGAATTTTCCATTAGATGATTCTCTACTCTCATATTAAAATTTTCTTGCTTAACAATATAATTATCAAACTCATCTAAGCATTGCGCAGGAGGTTTTGAATACGGAATATCTTCCCTAGTAAAGCGCTGAAGGGAGTTTACCTCAATCATGGATGAAGGGGGAATTATCTCACATATATCTTCTATGGGAGGTAGATTCTTCACATCTTCAGATCTAATACCTTTATCCTTGAGAGACTTCTTGGCTTCCCTCATATCTTCATCATTCAATTTAATTAAACCCCTCTTCTTCAATATTGGCGTTGGAATTGGTTCAGGCGTAGTCCAATCATCATGATTCCGGCCTATTTTAGCCAATAATTCTTCAGCTTCATCTGGAGTTCTTTTCCTGAAAACACAACCAGCACAACTATCCAGGTATGCCCTAGACTCAATGGTTAGTCCACTATAAAATATATCAAGTAGATCATTCTTTTCTAAATCATGTCCAGGTCGAGCTCTGATAAGAGAACAAAATCTTGCCCAAGCCTCGTGCAATTTCTCTTCATCTCCCCGGTCAAATCTATAAATTTTCCGTAAAGCAACATGTTGAGCACTAGCAGGAAAGTATTTTCGAAAGAAAACATCACGCAAATCAGTTGGACTTTTAATAGAACCAGGAGGCAAATTATTATACCAAGTTTTCGCATCATCCTTTAATGAGAAAGGAAAAATTTTAGCGACAAAATAAGTACGCATCTTAATATCATCAGAAAACAAGCTACTCATAGAAGAAAGTTCAATCATGTGTTCTACAGCACTTTCTTTTTCAGTACCACAAAAGGGTGCTTTCTCTACAATAGCTATATGAGATAAATAAAGATAAAAATCATAATCTTTATCCTTAATGCATATAGGAGATGTGGCAAATTTAGGATCAGGAGATAACTTATGTCTAACAGTATATTGTGCGAGAAACTTTTTAATTTTACTTGCATCAGCAGTAGCATTGCATCTATTAATTAAATCATCATTAAGCTCCACATAATCTTCATCAGGATCATCACTAGAATAATCAAGTTCGAGTGAATTAACAGTGTAGTAGCATCGGAGTTTCAAGTATTTTCAATTTGTCTAGACCTAGCAATTGTAGCATCTAGAAAGGATCCCAATGAACCACTATCATCAAGCACAGCAGAAGCATCATCAATATTATAAGAATTTTCAGATTCAGCGTAAGTACCAAGCAAGTGAAGCTTGTGGCAGTGAAACAAGTTTATCAATCACAGATGGTGAATCAAGAGCAGTAGAGGTACTCGCAGTTGTACATTTTCTTGTAGTGGATGGTAATATGGCGACTTTAGGATCGCGAGTTTTACCCATGATGGAGAATTTGCAGCGAACAATATCAATCCAAGTGAACTTCCAAATAAAGCTATGTTCCCCGGCAACGGCGCCGTGAAAATGAGTCTTGATGACCCACAAGTATAGGGGATCGCAGCAGTCTTCGCGGGTAGTAAAACCCAATTTATTGATTCGACACAAGGGGAGACAAAGAATACTTGAAAGCCTTAACAACGGAGTTGTCAATTCAGCTGCACTGGAAACGGACTTGCTTGCAAGAGTTTATCAAGTAGTAACAGCTTTATAGCAAGAGCGAGTAGTGAAATAACAGCAGCAGCAGAGTAACAGAGACAGCAGTAGTGATTATAGTAAACAACAGGATTAAAATACTGTAGGCACGGGGACGGATAACGGGCGTTGCATGGATGAGAGAAACTCATGTAACAATCAAGCAGGGCATTTGCAGATAATAATAAAACGGTGTCTAAGTACAAAGCAATCAATAGGCATGTGTTCCAATTATAGTCGTACGTGCTCGCAATGAGAAACTTGCACAACATCTTTTGTCCTACCAGCCGGTGGCAGCCGGGCCTCAAGGGAATCTACCGGATATTAAGGCACTCCTTTTAATAGAGCACCGGAGCAAAGCATTAACACTCCGTGAACACATGTGATCCTCACGTCACTACCATCCCCTCCGGTTGTCCCGATTTGCCACTTCGGGGCCGTTGGTTCCGGACAGCGACATGTGTATACAACTTGCGGGTAAGACCATAAACAATGAATATCATGATGAAATAATAACATGTTCAGATCTGAGATCATGGCACTCGGGCCCTAGTGACAAGCATTAAGCATAACAAGTTGCAACAATATCATCAAAGTACCAATTACGGACACTAGGCACTATGCCCTAACAATCTTACACTATTACATGACCAATCTCATCCAATCCCTACCATCCCCTTCAGCCTACAGCGGGGGAATTACTCACACATGGATGGGGGAAACATGGCTGGTCGATGGAGAGGCGTCGGTGGTGATGATGGCGATGATCTCCTCCAATTCCCCGTCCCGCGGAGTGCCAGAACGGAGACTTCTGGCTCCTGAGACGGAGTTTCGCGATGTGGCGGCGTTCTGGAGGGTTTCTGGCGACTTCAACTTCTCCTCGTGCGTTTTTAGGTCGAGGCCGATAAGTAGTCCGAAGGAGGGCGTCGGAGGCCGGCCGAGGGGGCCACACGCTAGGGCCGCGCGCCCCCCTCCTGGGCCGCGCCGCCCTAGGGTGTGGGGCCCTCGGGCCTCCACCGACTTGTCCTTCCGGCTCCGTAAGTATTCTGGGAAAATAGGGCCTTCCGTATAAATTCCGAGGTTTTTCCTGAAAGTTGGATTTCTGCACAAAAACGAGACACTGAATCAGCTTCGCTCGAAAACAGCGTTAGTCCGTCTTAGTTGCACCCAAAACACACAAATTAGAGGCAAAACAACAGCAAAAGTGTTCGGGAAAGTAGATACGTTTTGGACGTATCAAGGCACAACCAAAAACACGGAGAGCATCATAGTTTGGCTTGACATCAAGTAATTTTTCAGCTGGAGACACGAGATCAAGGACTTTAGTAGGTAGTAAATTGATGAGGAAGGTGGCGTAAGAAAAGCTTCATCCCAGAACTTAAGGGGCATAGAAGCATTTGCTAGAAGAGCAAGACCAACCTCAACAATATGTCTGTGCTTGCGTTCAGCAGAACCATTTTGTTGGTGAGCATGTGCGCAAGAAACATGATGAGTAATGCCTACTTTTTGAAAGAAACAGTGGAGCTTTTCATATTCACCACCCCAGTCAGTTTGCATAGTGACAATTTTTCTATTAAATTTTCGTTCAACAAGCTGCTGAAAGTTAAGAAAAACTTGATACACATCACATCTCTTTTTCAGCAAATAGATCCATGTAAACTTAATATACTCACCAGTAAAGCTTACATAATACTGATGTTTTCCAACATAGGCTAGAGCAGGACCCCATACACCAGAAAACACTTGTTCCAAAGGAACAGTAGAGACACTAGTGGAAACGGGATATGGTAATTGATGACTCTTTGCTTGCTGGCAAGGATCACACACATATGGATTTATTTCAGGAGTGTAAGCTAGATTATATTTCCTAAGCACTTGTTGAACGATAAAAGATGATGGATGCCCTAGAAGACGATGGCATGTGGATGAAGATGGCTTGATGGTGGGCGTACTTGTGGGGTTCGGCAACATTGGAGATGGGCACAAGAGGGTAGTGGCCGTCATGACAGGGACCCTTTATCAAAAAGAAAAATGGGTGAATTTCAACAAAAGCATTATTGTCTAGGGTAATTCTCGTGAATTGATAACAAGTTGTTAGTGGGACAAGGAACATGGAGAATATTATTCAGATGCAAGGAACTATGAGGGGTATGTAATGTTGAATGACCAATATGCTGTATTGCCATACCTGTACCACTGGCATTGTGGACTTGATCACGGACCATATAGTTATCATAGGTATGCAACTTGTTTAGTTGTCATGTGATGTGATCCGTGGCACCAGTGTCCATATACCAGTTGGTGTCCACTCCATATGCACCCTTCTCATTACGAGGGCAGTCCTCCTCATCATCATCACGGTCAGAATAGCGCCACCAACAATCACGTGCAGGGTGCCCATACTTTGTGCAAATCTGGCAGGTAGTATCAACGAAGCGAGTAGGTGTGCGTCCACGGCCACGGCCACCACCACGGCCACCTCCATCACGGCGCTGCATATCTCTGTCATCACGCCGATTGTACCCCCGATCATCACGGCGATCATGATATTGCATGTCATCTCGCCTGTTATAGCCATCTCTATCATCTCGACGATAGCCACCACCACCGCCATACCTGTCATCTCGCCGATTATAGCCATCACGTTCATCAGATCGGTAACCATGATCATCACGGAGAGGGTAGTCATCACACCGAGGAGGAGCACTATCATCTCGGTGCTTAAGTGCACCAACACCACCACGCGCGACCGCATTGGCACTGCTCTGAAAAACAGTGCTGCTTTGGCCAGACTGTGATAGGGAGGTCTGGCGATCATCAAAGGCCTGAAGCTGCGAGCACATATAAACACAGGTAGTAGCAGGGTTTGCATTAATCGATGTGATAAAAGGTGTATAGCGATCATCATCCAGACCACCAAGAATGTAACCCTTCAGCTCATCCTGGTCCATGGTTTTCCCGACGGCAGCAAGTTCTTGAACAAACCCCTGCATCGTAGCTGACATGTCTTGTTTCTTGGTATTGATCAGTGCACCGCGCAGAAAATTCACACGGGCTCGAGACTGTGTTGCAAAGAGGCTCTAAATTGTCGACCAGATTTGATGAGCATGCTCTAGTCCGATCATCTGAGCCAAGAGGTCTTGATCTAGGGATTTTACCAGGTAACTCATCAGTGCTTGATCCCGAGCAAACCAGACGGCATAGGCCCAGATCGGAACTTGAATCCTCTTCTTGTCTGTATCTTCAATCTCCTCAGTTGTGGGCGGTGCGGGATCGGAGCCATCCAGGAGCCCCATAGCCTGCGCACAATGGAACGCCGGAAGAACCTGAGTCTTCCAGAAGAGGTGGTTTTCCCGCGACAGTTTCTCCGACGGGGGCCAGCCAAGGGCGGCGATCAGACTCGCTGCAGCAGCGGCCGCCGATGGTGAAGTGGTCGAGGAAGACATGATGTTTGATCGAGCACGACAGCAGAAGGCGACCGGGCAAAGTTGTGTGGTTTTGGGTTTGATCTAGGGTTTTGAGGCTCACGACAACAGACGGCGATCGGAGCGAGTTTTTCTAGAGCTCTCGACGGCAGGAGGTGATCGGAGCAGGGTTTTTCTGGTTGTGTTGATTTTCTTCGAGTCCTTCATCGGCGACAGGGATCACCGGCGGGTGGGTTGTGGATGCGGCGGCTTCCCTCACGAGGTGGGAGGAGGTAGCTCTGATACCATGTCAAATTGCTAGGGTTGGAACCGTACCCTCTCCCTGGGCCGAGCTACGTGTTGATATAGTGTGGAACAGCCCCACACGTGGCATATACAAATACGTATTATACTGAGTAGAGTACTACTCTATGTCAGTATAAAAATTGTATTACAATGTTTAACAAGGGTTGGATCCCGATGAATCAAAAGGTTGTAATCCGTTGACAAGGTGAGGTTGGAATCTGACTCATAGGTGGAGAAATTGGGCGGCGTTAATGAAGGTCTGATTGGAGAGTTGGGATATCGGGGGTTAGCGTTTCTCGGAGGACAAACTCATGTTAGTAGAACAACTAATTGTGTGCGGGAGAGATAACCGGTGGGTGGTGCCGAAGGGCGAGCTCGCATGGTTCCCCAACAATCATCGTGCTTGGTATTTTCAGTGAAGAAGTCAATTGCACTAGTGGAGGAGTTGGCATTGTTGGGGGAGACAAAGAGAAGATAATGAAATAAGTTGAGGATTACATGAGCTAAGAAGGGAAGCACCGAGGAAGCAAGGTAACCTAAATAAACGTTCTGCTACTTCTTCTTGTCTCCATTGAGGATGGTTGATCCTTGCAAGCTTCCGCATTCTTAACAATAGATTAGACTACACATCTTCTACACTAGATCGAACAAATTATTACAGCAAAACGATCATTTTATTGTATTTTTTATGAAAATATTGAAAATTTGATTGGCAGATTTTTTTTTCGAAATGGGGGAATAAACCCTAGCCTCTGCATCCAAAAGATGCACACAGCCCTTTATTGCATAGAATTCAAACAAATAACCATTTATCCAGAAATCCGTACAAAAAATAAATCATGGATCCACTAAAGTTGCAACATGAATCAACCAACGAAAGAGGAAGTACAAAATTTGCCTATGCATCTTGTATCCTATTAATATGACGCCAGCCACCCTGGTTGAAGATAGCCCGAACAACCCCATCAAGCGAGTGCGTCCAGAATCCATATGTCCCCGTTGATCCTCGGAAAGAAGGTTGGACCAACTGTTGATCCAGAAAATAGTTCGATGCATAGCCTGTAGAAATTGAGAAGAACCGGCGCCGTTAAAAACAATAACATTCCGACAATTCCATATTGCCCAAAGTAAAGCACAGACTCCTACACGAATCCGCCCTTTAACATGTTTATCAACCCCATTTAACCAATTCCCAAAGATATTTTTAATATTTGTTGGAGCAGGCATGTTAAAAGTGAAGTAGATTACTCTCCAAAGCAAACTAGCAAAAGGACAAATCCCTTAAAAGGTGATCAACAGACTCCCTAGAATCACAGAACACACATTTAGTAGAACCAGTCCACTTCCGTTTTGCCAAGTTATCTTTAGTAAGTAAAACTTTTTTATTCAAGAATCACATGAAAATCCTAATTTTCAGTGGTACTTTTATCTTCCACAAATATTTTTTTAGAAAACGAGTATGTCCACTCATAAAGTCAGAGTATAAAGACTTAACTGAGAACTTTCTAGAAGAAGTTAAGTTCCAAGAAAAAACATCCGGTTGATCCGTAATTAAAAAGAGCCATAGAGAAACTCTTCAATAAAACGGTTTTGCTAACTCTCAAAGAATTAGCGTAATTCAATCACTGAATAGTGTCTGTGACTCACACTAGTTCCGAGTTGCAACTTAGTTTTTCTTTTCAGTTGCACATGAGTTTGCGACGGAAGAAAATGTCGTCTTTTATGGTTCATGCTAATCATGATTGCAACATGGGTTGCAATTGAGAAAATAATACCTCAGGCCATGGAATTGATTTATTGTTTGTCCTAGTCAACGGTAGCTTTGGAACTGAAATAAATTTCATGTCGTGGTTAATTCAGTCAATGAAGATTGGACACTCCCTAAATAAAATGCTGCGTAAGCTCATTGAACTGTCCTCTGTTGTGGCGTACGTACGTCAACTGCACGGAGGGATGACACTCCATCTAACCAGTGGTCCAGTACGCACGTACGGCTAGATTTCGGATCCTGGTCGTTAAGCTTTAATTAGATCTCGAGGCTAGCAATCTGTAACACATGCGCGTGTATGCAGACATCGATCCGTTTAGATCCATCAGCAACAGTATAGATTAGATAATTTATATTGAATAACATTCCTATTTTAAGCACTTATGTTTCTAGAGCAACAACTCACTCCACTCCGCTTCTCCGAAATTCTAAACTCCAGGAACCAATCAGTATAGCTATGGTCTTTCAATTTGGCTCCGGTCATTGTGCGTGTATCCTCCCACCGATGAGGAAGGGGAGTGTCAGCCCATTTGCTGCTTGGTCTTACACATAATTTTACAATAGTTAAAATTTAAATTTAAACGGATATAGCCAACTCCCTTGGTCTTACACATAATCATATCATAGTTCACATTTTGACTTCACCCAACAACAGAACGTCATGTGTTCATCGCAACAAGGCCAACTGAAGCACCTTGTCCAGTGTGTATTTTGGCTACCAGTCGCAGGCCCCAGACCGCGATAGGTACCTCGCAATGGTAGTCGGTACCAGTCGCGTGCCCACCACGCACGCAACCAGTAGTCCAGCTACCAGCCGTCGATTCTGGCACACTACCATTACTATACCAGTCGTGTGAGCGTTTTCGGTTCGATGCTAGTGTGTGCTATTTGCAATTTAAAAAAAGATGGGACCAACGCCCAGCTGTCCGTGTGATTTTGCACAAAAACCCTAGAAACCAAAATAGAGAAATCGAGTCCAATGGAGCCTCCTTGTGGCATTGACGAGAACTAAGGGAGGAGAAGGTCACCAGAGCAGGACGTCGACGATGGCGGAGCAGGGCCCCGGAGGTGGGTATCAGAGCAGGGCGTTGGAGGTGGTTGCTGTCATCGGGGAGGGGGTGGTCGCTGTCATCGGGGAGGAGGTGGTAGCCATTGTTGGAGAGGAGGTGGTCACCGTTGTTGTAGAGGAGGGAGCTCGTCGTTGCTGGAGAGGAGGTGGCTGCCGTCACCGGGAGGAGGTGGTTGTCGTTTCCGGAGAGGAGGTGGTGGAGAATTGAAAGAGGAGGAGGGGAAAAGGGGGGGGAGGAGGAGAGGAGGAGAGGAGGAGGGAGAAGGTGGAGAAGTGGAAGAGGAAGATGGAAAGAGGGTGGAGAAGTGGGAGAGGAGGGCGGAAGGTGGAGAAGTAACCCTCAAAAAAGAAGGTGGAGAAGTGGAAGAGGATGATGAAAAGATGGTGGAGAAGTTGGAATGTGAATTTTGTTTAAAAAAATTCAGATCTAATATTTTTTGCATCAAAATCTAAAACCTCCAAAAACTATGCTTTCCTTTTCGATTATTCGGATTCTAAAAAATTCGGATGTAACTTTTTTCGTAGATACATTTTCATATAATTTGTTTTACCGAAAGATGACGCCCTTTGCAAAATAGGTCAAAATTCATTTTTGTTAATTTTCCTTAAAACTAGATGACATAACACATGGCCATCTCGAAAGATTTTATTGTTTCTGAATTTTCTATCATTTTCTTTTATTTTTCAAAACTGAAAAGACGATATCGATTCACATGGGGTGCATGTTTCTTCTATTAGTAGTAGGGTGCCAAAATGAGGCATGCTACTAATAAGGGTTAGTATTAGGGTGCCTAAATGAGGCACACTGCCAATATTTTGGCTCACCCGTGTCCCATCAGCCAAATATATTGGAAGTGTGCTAGCAAGGGGGTAGGCAACCAGTATGGTCATAGCAGTCGCGTGTCTCTATTGGCGCTCATTGCGGGTACTTTCTGGATCCGAGTGCATCTAGGGTTCACCTAGTAGTCGCGTCCGCTACTCTCCTCTATGGTACCGGTACGAGCATACTATTCGTGTGCCTATTTTTGGCCTGAGGCTACTAATAGCAGTCGCGTGCATTTAGACTGATGCGCTGCTAGTGAGTGTCCTCCTATGGCGTTTTCCCGACTAGTGAGGAGGGTATGTGTTCGGAAATTCAATATGATTGGGAGAGGAAAAACAACATTCTTGGGATACTTTTTTTATGGAAACATGCTATTCTATTACTCAACAAGCGCAGTAAATCGCCGGCAACAATGTTTGTTACACAGTTGGGAGCAGAATCCTCCCGAGAGAGGTCAGTCATATCTGACCAAAAAATGAACTTTGTGTGTTCGTGAGATGCAGAATTACACACAAGCCTACATAAGGAGAATTTGACATAATCAAAAAGTATCAAGCATTTATTTATGTGCATCCTCCTCAAAATAGGTTTTCGTCCCGCTTTTTAAATAAAGCAACAACATTCATACAAGATTCACACAACAGAAGTGCAGGAGAAGGAAAACCGTCTTCCTATGCATCCCTCACCCGGGCACCAATGCTTGATCTATCATAGTCTTGGCTATCGAGAGCTTTCACTATATTTGAGGAGTCCGATTCGAGGAAGATGCGCCTAGCTCCCGCATTATTTGCCCCTTCGATGGCAGTAGAAAAGGCTACTGTCTCGGCTTGCAGGGAGTCGTGGAGATGAGAAGCCACTCCCATACTACAAAATACTTCTGTTTGATTCTACCATTGGACAAGAAAAGGACATACGATTTCATGTTAGGTTTCCTATGAAATCTAGTGTAAATGATTCCTCTAGAAAAATCCTCTAGAAGTTCCTACAAATCAAATAATCATGATAGACAAATTTCCTATGCAAATCCTTTGTATCAAAGAGGCTGATGTGGGCATTACTCTTCGGGTATCCAACATTGGCCTACCTCCTCCGATCCAATAAGGGGCTCATGAGGGTTGTCATGATCCACGGTGGGTCCATACGTCGGTTGCAGCGAAGAAGACATTAAAGAAGATAGATTTTTGACGGACAAGGCAAGGAGACATCGATAAACGAAAGGATAGATTATATCTTGATGTAATCTACTTAAGTTCGGACAGGACTCTCAGGACCTGGCCTCCTATATAAAGGCCAGGAGGGGCCTGCCGAAACTCACGCTTACACAACCAGTACAATCTAGCATACACCAACCCTAGAAACCTTGCCTTTCGGAGAGTTCACCACAACGCAACCTATCGGCGACCCCATTGTAACACTTTTTTCATCGATAAATCAAGAGCAGACAAGCAGGAGTAAGGATTTTACCTCATCGAGGACCCCGAACCTAGGTAAATCTCGCCTTCTGTTTGTTTGGTATTCGATGTCTCGTGTTAACCTACAGGATTCTGTCAACCCTAAGCCCCTCTTGGTGGGCATTTCCGAGGAGCCCTTGGCGCCGTCCGTGGGAAACACGCTGGTACAAGGCACTTCATCCGCTATTCTGACCGTGTCGGTTGCACCTTCGCCGACATCACCACCACCATCGGCTCCATCATCGCCGATCTCGGGGAACTCGATCCGTTTCGGGTCCTTCGAGTTCACTCCTCACGCTGACACGTCGCGTTCGGCCTTCTCGGGCATGCGCGACAGGTTGGACATGACGTTCGGGAGCGTCCACTTCCTTGTCGGTGGCGTCCTTCGGCTCTCGGACCCGATCACTTCGGGCACTACAGCAGTCGCGACTTCATCGAATGGTCCACCGCTTCATCACCAACCGTGGCCGATCTATCGGCTGCATCACCAGTGTCAACTCCGACATCTTCAGCATCATCATCATCATGCCGCACCATGTCCACCATGTCTGTCGGATCTGATGACTCTGGGTCATCGGATTTTACATCGTACTACTACCTCGACTGCGACACCAGGCACGAACTTGGGTCAGACGGCTCTCCCTTTGTATGCAGCATCAAGTACTCCTCCGATGAAGAAAGTACCGACAAACGTAACAACGTCGTCCCCTTGACCACGACGCAAGTGGCTCATCACCAAATCTATGTCATCATCAACCCTCAAACGGGATTCGAGATCTCTACAGTTGAGCACACCCCGCGCGCCAACGGCGATTGACGACGGGATGGCGAGGCCAGCGGCAGCAACGCAAACATCACTTTCTATGTCTCCACGGACGAGTGGGATGCGGCTCGCAACACCGTGGTCAACAACACCTGCCTCCCCGTCGGAGTATCGTCAGGCACCTTCAACGCTTATGATGTTATTCTCGAAAAGAAACGTTCTTGGTTAGCCAAGGAGCAAGCTGACCTTGACCGACGCCGGCAGGCAGCCGATCTATCAAGCGAGCGACAAAGGGGGCTATCTTTTCTCGGGAGTGCATCTAGAAGCAACCAGGGGTCCGGGAGGTTTCGTCCATGCATCCCCCACCTCTCGTAGGCGGACGCGAGAGAGATCACGTCAAACCTCTCCAACTCCTTCATGACGATGTATACTGCGGGCATGCTCAGGCCCAAAATTGTCGAAGGAGCAACTGCAAATCTCGCAGCCTATCTGATCAATAATCCGTCGACACCTGATGATCCAATGGCACTAGTTCATCGGGGTGCCCTGGAAAGTCTCAGAAGCATCGGCGACAAGCTCATCCCCAAAAAGGAAAATCTTTGCATCACGGCAGTGGTTCTCGGCATCGCTCTTCCTCAAAGGATGCCCGCGACGATATCACACAGAGCAAAATCGACACGGCTCGCCGACGATGCGCTGCACCTGCTGGCGTTGATAGCGGTGATTATGAAGAAACTCAAGAACACGACGGTGAACTCCGCGGTACTGATTGCCTCAACCATAAGATTTGAGAGGCGATGCCACCAAAGAGATTCAATCCAATACCTACACTGACGCTGCCAAATACGATGGTCAGCACGAGCCGAGGTCACGGATAGACGACTACCTACAGACTGTGATCCTGCACAAGGGAAATCAAGTGGCGGCGATGCAATGTCTGCAACTACACGTCAAGGACTCAGCATGAGCGTGGCTGAGAGGCCCGTCGAAAGGATCCATCAGGTCCTGAGAAGATCTAGTCGACGCTTTCATCAAAAACTTCCAAGCCACATACAAGAGACCTGTCGGGATCGAAGAACTACGTCAGTGCTACCATAAGACAAAGGAGTCGATGCGTTCATATATCGGACGCTTCAGTAAACTTCTGAAACGTTCGCTGATGCTAACATCGTTGCTACAGGCTACTCCGATCAACACGACGATCGGCATGATGATCGGTGCAGTGAGCAACGCGACGATCGTCGGGATAACAATCGCAGTGGGTCCGGAGGTAGTCGAGGTAACTGGAGGGATCGACCTCCGCGGGTGCCTGAACTACCGTTTGCGGAGCAATTAAACGCTCCTTGCTACATACACGCATACATCAACCCAAAGGACAACGTCAAGAAGTCGAGCCATCTATTCAGGGATTGCCGACAGTTTCTCGATATCCAGAAGATTTAAGAAACGGCTAAAGGGCAGGCATACCCAACGGTACAGGGAGCACAACCCCCTAACCCGCCGCCTGCGCCACAGCATCAAGTTCAACAAATTCATCCTCGCGCACCAAACGAGGCATTCCCTCCCACCTCGAGGACAGATGAGCATGATCCACAAGACTAGTGTCTCACGAGGGAGTTGAAGAGACTTACGCAAGAAGTCAATCTTGCGGAAGTCACCATGGCGAACGTTCATGAATACATCGGCTGGTCCGAGCAAAACATCTTGTTCAGCAGGGTTGACCTCCCGATGTCTGTCCCAAGACCAGATCATCCTGCGCTAGTGTTCGAAGCACAAATTGGCGGATTCAACATGAACAAAGTATTCATGGACGGAGGAAGCAGATTCAACCTCCTATTCGCAAGCACGATGAAGGCAATGGGAATCACAACAGATATGTTGCAGGAATCTAACACGGGCTTTCATGGCATTGTTTCGACCCTGCTAGCGTACCCTCTCGGCAAGTTCTCTTTGGATGTCATTTTCGACAAACCCGATAACTTCAAAAAGGAAAGGCTCGAGTTCGAGGTAGTGAATTGGGAATCACAGTACCACGCTATCCTCGGAAGACCAGCATACGCCAAATTCATGGCCGCACCTCACTATGCATACTTAAAGCTCAAAATGCCAGTCAACAACGGAACCACTATCACTGTTCATGGAAACTTTTCACGGTCAGACAATTGCGACCGAGAACTACAGAAGATCGCCTCCAAGTTCTAGGTAAAGCATGAAATCAAGGCACTGGATATCCTCCCCAAGAAGCTACCTCTCGTTGACCGGGCATCCAAACCCGAAGAGATCGACAGCGGGGAAAAATCAAAGAAACAGGCAGTCGACCCTGCTATATTTGTAGAAGCCGTCAATGCCTCGGCAGAAGCTATCAATGCTTCGATAGAAGCTGTTGACGCTTCGACTGAAGCCATCGGCAGTTCGACAAAAGCTATCGGTACATCAACGGAAGTCAGTAACGCCCAGGCAGACCCTCCTCTTACCTAAGAAGACAAGCGGTGGCACATATGTTCACCTTTAGAGCAATTTACCCTTTTCATTCAATAAGTTTTTTTTAGCCATAGCAGTTTAGCTTACTTTTCGATTACAAGTTTATTAATAAAGTTCAAGTTCGTCTATGCAAGTGCTATTCTATAGGATGCATCCAATTTATTCGGAACTCCTGACAAATACAGGACGTCGCGCACGCAATAGTTATCTCAGAAATTTCATTATACTATCAATGCAGTAAGCATACCCGGAAAATACTCGGGGGCTGCAGCCAATAGTTCTTATCTCATGATTTCACTAAAGCCTCACGGAACATTCGAGTGCTGCAATTGGTGAAAATATATGGACTATCATAATACATCAAAAATACGAACGATTTCATCAAAGCCTCATTGAACATTCGAGTGTTACAATTGACGAAAATCTATGGACTACCATAATACATCAAAAGAACAAACATTTCCATAAAGCCTCATGGAACATGCAATTGATGGAAATAACACAAAGCAAACGGCCCATAGTTCTTACGATATATGAGCTACGAAGCCTGTCGCGCACATGGTCCCCTCGTTGGCCCGGGGGCTGCTGCCTATATAATTTAAAACACATACGTACAACTCAACAAGATATGTTGCGATTACTACGGGTACATCGGGCTTCCAACGTGAACTGATCACTCAAAATTGCTACCGATACTATACAAATTACAAACATCGTACTTACGATGCCTGAAGAAAGAGCACGCCAAAGCTTGCGACTCAACCAAACATTCAAGAATCGTCGTCGGCGTCTGAAGACACTTATACGAACAACAATACTTTATATGTATATCGTTCTCACCATAAGATTCATCATCATCAAGGTTCACCCGCCTTCGTGGGCATCGACACCAGCATTACTTACGCACAAAGCGTAGGTCTGACAAACAAGTTACATCGTTTTCATGATAAAATTAGACCTGGATTTCTATAAAAGCACCCGAACATTTGGAAGAAGATGGAGTATCATCACCAATAACATAATTTTTTTATATCATCTACATAATTGCTCAAAGTTTGGACCATTCGTTTGGCACTTCAGCTCCAGGGTTTGCTTTGGAGCTCACTTCTAATCTGTCGACTATGACTGAGGCGGGATGCCTGACGGCAAGAAAATATGGATTTACATCTGCATTAGCCTTGGCAATCAATTCTAAATCAAGTGAAGGATGATGAGCCAATACGAAGGCAAAATATGTTTCAGCACCAGCAAGAAGCTAGCTTCACACCAAATCCCGAACCCTTGCAACATTTCTAAAGTTCGACATCGGGGCAAGTAGTGTTGGAGGAGCTGGATTAAGTGGAAACATGGTCTTCCATATCATCGCCAGGCCTGCTCGACACTTATCAAAGAATCGGTGCACCTGTTAAACCCGATCTTGGAATTTTGCAACAATCGCAGCATTTGATTTATTAGTCTAGAATACGTCGTGTGGTTGTGATAGATCAGTCAGGATCTCAACCCGTTCGTGAACTCACTTGTTTTCTTCAGATAAGTTCACATCAATAACTGATGAAAAACAAAAGGAGGATCAGTTAATGAAGAAGAGATATGAAAAAGGTGAAGAGTTATCAGATACTCATAGATTAAACTTTCAGTGGCCTTTTGCAATTCGTTCAGCGCATACTTCTATGCTTCAATGGCTAATTTGCCCTTCTTCTTTATCACTGCCGCCATAGCATGGATATCTAACAGGTCCTTTTCCATGCGAGATATTATGCTCTGCATCTGTTGCACAAGGCCAGATTCAGTGCCAGCTGTAGCACCCGAAGAACTTTCGGTAAAAGGGACAACTGGTGTCACTTGCAATAAAGCATCAAGTACAAATATTCAGACAATCAAAAGCAATTTCAAGGACTTCAACTCCCATCGGGAGCGCACAGTCAGAGCTAGCATTGCATCCACAAAAGAAAGTTCTGGCAACATTGCCAGCAAAGATTTGTTACAAAGCAGACTTTAAAAAGCCATTGTTAAAAGTATCGATTACAAAACAACAAAAATTCTTCATGGAGCTTGGGTTTTTGTCGAGATGATTGAGGAAACTTCATCAACCATTTGTTTGTTGGCCTCTACTAAATCAAGAAGCTGGCGCGCGCACTTACGCGTCGGCCTGCTAAAAGAGCTAAGGTCAATAGCCACGCCATCTTGATCTTTTGGCAACTCCTTCGTTAGCAATTCCATGTCGGTTTCGAAGCCATATCCCATCAAGAGTTGGAATGCAAGAAGTGCTCCATAGGTACGCGGGGTGTGTTTGAATACCTCGATGGTGCCGTCGGTGTCGTCAGAGAATGCGTCCACCAGCTGTCCCAAAGTATTTTCTGATCTACCTTTGGAAAGATCAGGGCGAAAAGCCTTGACACGCCTTATTCTTCTGCGGAAGAACATGAACGAGCTCGCTGGAGTTGACAGCAAAGGAGAAAGCGTCGGTTGCGGAGTTGATCGGGAGCTTGCCTACGAGATTTGCAGTTATATTGGCTGCTCCTATAAAAGTGAAGGCAAGAATAAGAAATTAACATGGTTCAAGAGGAAAGGAAGGTTGAGGTTGTTAAAGTAATTTACCAAGTAGAGCCTCGATGGAGTTGCGGAGTCCTTCTCCTTCGCCTGAGCCTGGGCCTCCACCTTCTTCTTTTCCTCCTCCTTCAGCTTCATTTTTAGCTGGCTCAGCTCCTTCTTCAATTTATCGGCCTCTTGCCGAGCAATAGCTGCCAACTTGACTGCCTGGTCAAGCTGATCAGATGACGATTGGGCAGCCCTTTGAAGCTAAGCATTCTCGGATTCGAGCTGGATGAATCGGGAGGCATAATCCTTCACTATGGCTACTGTGGCTTGGATGGTCTATGACATAACACAAGAAAAAACCGTTATACATTCACAACTATCTTTGAGCCGACATTCGACTGCCACCAGTTGAATATAGGCTCGGGGGCTAGTGGGATAAGGACTATCATCAAAAGAAGTAAGAAACACTACGACACTTACGTGTCCTTCAGGAGCTGAAGACAAGGAAGCAGTTGTCGAGGGAATTTTTTTTGAGAAGGAGCGACTGATGATCCCTTCGGCAAAAATGGCTCTTCGACTGCGGTTGTCATCTTCTTACTGGAGCTGGTCTTTGCCTTCTTCAGGGGAGGAGGCTCTGTTTCTCCTTCATCGCTGTGTGAACATATTTGGCTACGTCAGTAACATGGATAAAGGTATATCATTCGATTTAAAAACAAATAGCAGGTGAAAGCGCTTACGATTCAAAGAGCAACTCGTCCTCGTCGGCAAAACTGTCCGATGGCCTTTTCGCCGGTTGAACAGTTGACGCCTCAGGAGATGCACCAACAAAAAGAACACGATCATCATCATTGTCTTATCGGTCACTAGGACTCGACTCCGCCGTATCGGTTAATTTGTCAGCAAGGGCTTTTTGGCGTTCGGCAGTAAGGACCTCGGGGCCGATAGTGGTGTTTTCTTCTTCTTCATCCACAGTAGCTTCACTATCTTCGACTACCTCGATGCGAGCTTCCGCATTGCCAGTGGATTTGTCATCTTCAGGTTCCTCCCCAGTTTCGGGTGCGGAAGGGTAATACTATGCAGTTGTGGGGACCTGATGAGGCAAACAAAGATTCAACAAATCAAAATAAAACTATCGGATACAAGTATCATATCGAGTATGGAACATCGGGATTACCTCAGCTGGAAAATGAGTAAGTTAATTCGGATCCTGGAGAGCCACTAAGGTTATAGAATCCTCTTGACTAAAATAGGTCAAGCGTCTGACTTCCTCCAGGAGCTCTTTATCCGACAGTTCTGGAGTGTTAATTCGGGTCTCATCTTTGGAACCAGAATAAAACCACATCTGGTGAACTCTAAACATTACTGGCTGAATGCGGCGCTTCAAGAACACATCGGCAACCTCAGTGCCAATCATTGTTTTTCCGCCGGCATTCTTCACGTCTAAGATCTTCTCATGCAAATCATCATCTATTACTTTCTCTTCGGCAGTTAAGATGTTTCGCCAGGACTTCTTCGGTGTCGCATCTAGAACATCAACAAACCTCGGCAGGCCAGAGCTGTGTCCTGGTGCTAGCTGATCCCTAAGATAAAACCACTTCGACCTCCAACCTTGGACAGATTCTTTCATCGAAAAGTTAAAATAGTTGACTTCCTTCCGAACAACGAAGCCGACCCATCCGGTGATGTAAGGTCCGCTGCCGCCACTGTGGCGCTTGACAAAGAAGATCTTCTTCCATAGGCCCCAATGAGGATCGATACCAAGAAAAGGTTCGCAGAAAGTGATAAAAATCGCAAGATGGAGAATATAATTCGGCGTCAGCTGCCAGAGCTGAATACCGTATGAAAACAGGAGGCACCGAATAAATTTATGTGCTGAGAGAGACATCCCTCGACACAGGAAAGCAGAAAACATAATAGTGAATCCGGCGGGGGGATTAGGTCGAGAGTCAGAACCTGGTAAGCGGACATCTCCCTCGTCGTCGAAGATCAATCCCAAACTCCGCATTTTCTTTTTGTCACGCTTGGTGATGGTGGACGCTGTCCAATCGCATTGGGCGTCCCTAGCGGTGGCGGTAGAAGCTCTCGGCGCGACTTTCTTTGGCGCGACTGCGGCTAGTAGTTGCGGCACCCTTCTTCTTGCCAATGACTTCAGATGTCTCTTTAGGGTCCAAGGATTTGGGCGCAACAGCAATGGGAGGCAAAATCAAGGAGGAATAAGAATAGGATGGCACTGGTGGGATAAGTTAATCCCTGGATTCTCTTTGTAAAGAGAAATCACTTTGGAATTGGGCCGTCAGATTCACACAGTTGAAAAATGGATGGAAATCTGGTTAAACACGTATCACAAGAAGAGGCAAACCGGAGGACCATTACCACAACTATGCGCACGGATCGAGGAAATGCTTTGGTAGCGTGAAATGTCCGGTCATTTCCAAAACTGACTGCGCAGACAAGGGGTGGGCCCGTTAGGTCACGTCCCATCAGTTTCGTTGCCACAGTTGCCACGTCGTTACTGATGTCATAAAAGTCATCGGCTCCCCTGCATCGGAGAAACTCGAAGAAATCTCCGACGTTCGGCTTAACAACTCATAGCCTACGCATGACTAATTCTCAGTTATCCATAGGCTCGGGGGCTACTCCCATCGGGATCGCTGGACGCACACCCGATAGAAATAATAAAGGCATCGACGACAAAAAGAATTCAAGAAAAAACGGACCCGAAGGTTCCAGCAAATCTAGGTTCAAGCCCGGGGACTTGAACCTGTATAGGGTAACGTTGTTTTGCTTTCAGCAGTTAACTAGTATCGGTTCGCCGAGTAAAACTAGGCTCGTTACTCGTATCCCTTACATATGATCAATTGTTCGGCTTCTCTCGAAGTCTGCAAGGACCCGATACATTCAGAATATCGGATGAAGAAGAAAGTTCAAAAACATCGACACCAAGGTCTTGAGTAGTACAACCTGAGTCTACGCACGGTTGCAAGCAACCGTCCCTAAACTCGGGGGTACTCCCATCGGGAGTGCTGGACGCGCACCCGATATAAGGCGAGTTCAACCTTACGACAAGCATAAAGACTCACAATTATTCGACTAATCAAGGCGTTCGGATGAAGACATCTTTTAGTCCCTGCTCGAAGCTTCTCTTCGGCCAGTCACTCGGGGGATACTGATGTGAGCATTACCCTTCGGGTACCCAACATTGGCCTACCTCCTCCAACCCAACAAGGGGCTCATGAGGGTTGTCATGACCCAAGGTGGGCCCATACGTCAGTTGCAGCGGAGAAGACATGAAAGAAGACGGATGCTTGATGGACAAGGCAAGGAAGACGTCGATAAAGGAAAGGATAGATTAGATCTTGATGTAGTCTATTCAAGTTCGGACAAGACTCTCGGGACCTGGCCTCCTATATAAAGGCCAGGAGGGGGCCTGCCGAAACTCACACCTACACAACCAGTACAATCTAGCATACACACCAACCCTAGAAAGTTGGCCTTCCGGCGAGTTCACCACAACGCAGCCTATCGGCTGCCCCATTGTAACCCTTTTTCATCGATAAATGAAGACCAGACAAGCAGGAGTAAGGGTTTTACCTCATCGAAGGTCCTAAACCTGGGTAAATCTTGCCTTATGTTCATTTGGTATCTGATGTCTCGTGTTAACCTGCAGGATTTTGTCAACCCTAAGCCCCTCATGGTGGGCATTGCCGAGAAGCTCCCTCGTCAGAGGCCCTAGATAGAAGGGAAGGTGACATGAAAAGAACTACTTATTCTAACATATGTAAAAAACATGCTCCATAAATCATGTGAAAAAAAGCACCGATGCATAAATCATGCAAAAAAACTAATGGCAAACCAAACGGGAGGTCTGGATTTTCCCGAATCCCTCGATGCATGCCAACCATGCCGCCGGCGAGGAGAACGGTGCTCGGGAGGTCGTCGTGCTTAGTGATATTCTGTAGGCAATGGAAGTATGAAAAACTATATATGCATAAAATGGGTTCATCATTCAAAACAATTAATGTCATTTTAACTAACATGCATAAAAAACACCTATTTTGGCCATTTGGCCACTCTATTTTAGTCAAAGTAATAATTATGTGTGTGATACGTTGCAAACTTATCTATAATTTTTGATGCTCCATGCTTGTTTTACACCAATTTCTATATGTTTTGTTTACACTTCGTTGCACTTTTATACATTTTCCGGAACTAACCTATTGACAAGATGCGACAGTTTCAGTTCCCTGTTTTCTGCTGTTTTGTATTTCAGATTTTTTTTACAGCAAACATTCTCGTAATTGGATGAAACAAAAGCCGAGGTTCCTATTTTACTATAACAAAGACGGAGTCCGAAGGGGAGACGAAGAAGCGCCACGAGACGGCCTCAGCTGCCCTTGGCGCGGCCTAGGCCCTGGCCGCACCTAGGGGTGGTGTGGGCCCCTCGGGCACCCACCGACCTTGCCCTTCCGCCTATTTATTCACATGTTTGGGAAAAACCTAAATACCCGAGCCTCCATCCACGAAAAGTTCCATCGCGGCCGCCATCGCCGACCCTAGCTCGGGAGGGTTCTGAAGCTCTTCCCGGCACCCTGCCGGAGAGGGAGATCATCACCGGAGGCTTCTACATCGCCATGCCCGCCTCTGAAGTGATGCGTGAGTAGTTCATCTCTGGACTACGGGTCCATAGCAGTAGCTAGATGATTGTCTTCTCCAATTTATGCTTCAAATTTAGATCTTGTGAGCTGCCTATCATGATCAAGATCATCTTTATGAAATGCTACATGTTGTGTTTGCGGGGATCTGATGAATATTGAATACTATGGTTGAGATCGATTATATACTTGTCATATGTTATTTGTGATCTTGCATGCTCTCCGTTGCTAGTAGATGCGCTGGCCAAGTATGTTCTTGCGATTCCAAGAGGTAGTATTTATGCTCGATAGTGGGTTCATGCCTCTAGTAATCTAGAAGAGTGACAATATATAACTTCTAAGATTGTAGATGTGTTGTTGCTACTAGGGAGAAAACAACAATGTTTTGTCTAACGATAATTCTATTGTTTATTATACACACATTGCTTAATGCGATAATCTATTGCTCGCAACTTAATACAGAAAGGGGTGTGGATGCTAACCAGAAGGTGGATTATTAGTCATAGACGCAGTTGGATTATGGTCTATGTATTATGTTGTAATGCCCAAATGAATCTCATATTAATCATCTTGTTATGTATGGTCTTTATTCTGTCAATTACACAGCTATAATTTGTTCACCCAGCATGTTATTTGTCTTTATGGAGAGACACCTCTAGTGAACTATGGACCCCGGCCCTTTCTTTTACACTGATAAAATCATCATGTTCTGTTTACTTACTGCAAGCACTGTTCTCTTTTATTTCACTGCAAACAAACATCATTTCCACACTATACGGTTAATCCTTTATTTTCAGCAAAACCGGTGAGATTGACAACCTCAATGTAAGTTGGGATAAGTATTTTGGTTGTGTTGTGTGCAGGTTCCACGTTGTTGCTGAAGCCGGTAGTACGCCCTGCCACAAGTCAGCTAGCAACACCTTCAGAAGTCACTCATTTCTCCTACTGGTCGATTAAACCTTGGTTTCTTACTGAGAGAAAACTTGCTACTGTGCTCATCATACCTTCCTCTTGGGGTTCCCCAACGGTGTGCTCTGCACTCATCAAGCTCATTTTCTAGCGCCGTTGCCGTGGAGTAATCAAGACACTCCATCAAGCCCGTCAACCGCCATCAAAGTACTTTTCTGGCGCCGTTGCCGTGGAGAAAGAGGATTTCTGCAAGGGGAGTCTCTCATCTGCAATCTCTTTACTTTGTTATAGTTTTGCTTAGTTTATTTTACTTTGTCTTGTTTGGTTCATTATATAAAAAAACACAAAAAATTTAGTTTCTATTATAGCTTTTATTTTTGTTGCTCTATTTTAATTTTGCTAGAATGGGTCCTCCTGAAAACACTAAGTTGTGTGACTTTACTAGCACAAACAACAATGATTTTATTTGTACACCTATTGCTCCACCTGCTCCTGAAGCAGCTTTCTATGAAATTAAACTTGTTTTGTTAAATCTTGTTATGAAAGAGCAATTTTACGGTGTTAGTACTGATGATGCTGCTTCTCGCCTTAATAATTTTGTTGAACTTTGTGAGATGAAAAAATATAAGGATCTAGATGGTGACATTATTAAACTGAAATTGTTTCCTTTCTCTTTGAGAGGGAGAGCTAAAGATTGGTTGCTATCTTTGCCTAGAAATAGTATTGATTCTTGGGTTAAGTGCAAATATGCTTTTGTTTGAAAGTATTGTCCTCCTGGTAAAATTATATCCTTGAGAAGTGACATAATGAAATTTAGACAATTTGATAATGAACATTGCTCAAGCTTGGGAAAGAATGAAATATTTGGTAAAGAATTGTCCCACTCATGAACTGACTACTTGGATGATCATCTAAACTTTTTATGCAGGACTGAATTTTTCTTCAAGAAACCTTCTGGATTCAGCTGCTGGAGGTACCTTTATGTCCAATACTTTGGGTGCTGCAACAAAACTCCTTAATGATATGATGATAAATTTTTCTAAATGGCACACCGAGAGGGCTCCACAAGGTAAGAAGGTAAATTCTGTTGAAGAAACCTCATCCTTGAGTGATAAGATTGATACCATTATGTCTATGCATGTTATGGTAAAGCTCATGTTGATCCAAATAATATTCCTTTAGCTTATTTGGTTGCTCAAGAAGAGCATGTTGATGTGAACTCCATTAAAAGCAATAGTTTCAACAACAATGCTTATAGGAGTAACTTTGGTAGTAACAATTATAGGCCATATCCTTCTAATAATGGTAATGCTTATGGCAATTCCTACAACAAGAATAGAAGTGCACCCTCTGATCTTGAAGTCATGCTTCAGGACTTTAGTAGTAAACAAACTGTTTTTAAAAAATCTGTTGAGGAAAAGTTCGGCAAAATTGACGTTCTTCCTTCTAAAGTTGATAGCCTTGCTCTTGATGTTGAACTTCTTAAATTAAAGGTTATGCCTCATGATGTTAAGTAAAGCAAAACTTTGAATGCCATTCAAGTTAGAATTGATAACAATGTTAGGATGTTGGCAGAATTGCATGCTAGGTGAGAAAGAGATGATGAAATTGCTAGAAATAATAATTTGACTAAAATTTGTACCATTACCACCACCAGTAGTGCTGAAGTCTCAAATGCTAGCAAACCTCCTACTATTAATGGTAAAATAATTGGTGTAGGAAAAGTCTCCGCTCCTTCTACAAAATTGCCTAGAAACCACTGATACTGTTTCTGGTGGATGCAGCTCATCCAACTTTCGTTCCCCTTGCCTTGCTTTATCCATAATTGCACCTTGTACCTACACACATATAAAAGACAAGGAAAACTAATAGAATCCTAATAAAACTAGTAGTTGTGCAACACTCATTGAAAATGAAATAGAACTCGTAATCATGCATAAATGGCATAGTTAGAACTAGATGGAGCATGATTTGTATTGGCAAGTAGTGCATTTTACATGACCAAAATATATTTTAAAATTCACTCATCACATGCGTAGGTTTGAAAAAAAATTGAACCACCTGTGGCTCGATCTCAAGTTTAGGTCAAACTCGTTGTCTTCGCCGTGTGTGCTAGGTTGATGTAGAGCACTTTTTTTGCCAATTGTTTTGGGATTCCAAACACTTACGGCACCTCCTCGTATTTTTCCCAAAAGAATTTGAATAATTATGTACCCCCAATTCAAATTTTCATTTATCCGGATTTGTCTCAAAAAATATTTAGAATATGACTGCAGACCGAGATAATTCCCCATATCTTGGATTGGGCCATCATAACATGTCCCCCACCTAATAAAATTGGAGTGATGATGGTGTGCTCATTTCATTAGGTAGCCACTTCACAAAAAACCTCCATTTAGACAATAGTAAAAAAATCAGATATTGCGATGTTACTACTATTAGGTGTGTCCATTCTTCACACATCTAGGAGAAAGAACAAACGGACACGCTCTAAGGGTAACAATTGACGGTTCAAGAACCAAATGTCAAAATAACTATAAAGATATAACATCATATGAGTCATGGAAAGAGCCAACCACCAACCATTTATTGTCAATGCATACGCATAGGAATCTCTTGACAACGTGTTTCCTTTCTCCTCGCAAAATACCAAATAGTAGTAATGTCACACCGTCCCACACTATCTGTAGTGATTCAAACTATATCTATATATCTTCTACATAAAAAGGACCGCCGAAAATAGTCAACTTCATGTCCCACGTATGGTAGTGTTTGTAGATATTGCCACAAATGAATTGACATTGATCCACATGTTTCACTTGCAAGTGTGTGCATATAGGGAAGTCCGAACATATCTTTCAAGAGCCTATACATTGAACTTCAACATGTATCATGCGGCTCACATGGACTTCTCTCTTAAGGTAGAATTTATGTACTTTTCGGTGCATGGTCTTCTAGCATCAATCCCCAACAAACAAACAAAAACATGAAATAGGATAATATCGTCCTATCTCATGCAGTTCATACCGTGTTTCTAGATCCACCCCATGAATGAAAACTAGCACAACCAAATATAATGAACTAATGTATGCAATAATACACTCGGTCCCTTCAAATGTTGAAATCGATATGTCTAGTGTGAATATGCCAGTAAAAAGGAGTAAGTATTTTTTATTATGAGTAAAAGATTATACAAGTTTGATTGCTAGCTTGAACATAATTTATTTAGGAAGGTGGTGTCATATATGTCATGTTTGCATTGTACCAAAAATGTGGAGAACATAGCCTACATGGTACCCACATGTTTTTGTGTGCAATAAAGTCGGATCATCGATCAACTACCGAAAAATGCATTGGTACTGATGTACATTTAGCACTTCTCTCTCATGGTTGAAACATGTATTCAACTTTAATAGTGCCTTCCATCAAACAATAATTCTCCACATTGTTTTGCACCATTTTCATCTAAACACAGTGGAGCTGTTTATATCCAAGTTCAATGATAAGAGCCGAAATATCCATAATTTGTGTTTCCCCGAAAAACGTTCCACTACACCACCACCCCCATCCAAGTGTTTCTAACTTTCCATTTTAGCATTATGACATTATCTGGAGAACCTAGTGACATTGATCTGGTATTATAAATGTTTTTTTTGTTATAACTTGATTAAAGATAGAAAAGTTTACATTCAAAAAAAAAGATAGAAAAGTTTGACATCCAAATAAACTAATACAAATGTAGTACTAGGTTGTATGAAGAAGCATAGTGCTGAATTATCTCCAAAATAACACACCAAACACTTAATGGTTAATGTACACGCATGTCAATCTTCTGACAGGCTTTTACCATTCTCCTCACAGAAGTTCCATTAGTAGTAACGGCACTAGGTCACGCGTTTATCTCTTGTGATCGGAAACGCTTCTATATCTCTTGCATGAAAACGAGCGTCGCAAGAAGTCAGCTTCATCCCTACGAGTTGTAACGTATGCAGATATCGTTGCGGATTGACAGCAATCCACGCGTTCCACATGCAAACGCGCTGATATGCGGAAGTTTGAACTGCTGGTTCAAGAGCCAATAGAGTCAACTTTGAACATGCAGCATGTGCCACAATATTAATCAAATAGACTTCGCTCTGAATGTTGATCCTTTTGTATGATCTTCTATCATTGATCCTGACCAACGCAAAATAATTGTAACATGACAATATCAGGTCATCTCCTGCAACTCATCCCATCTATTTGGATCCATGTCCCGCATGAGAGCTAACAAAATCAAATAGAGTCAACTTATGTATGCTATCATACACTCACTCCGTTGGCAAGTAAATGAAAAACTACCATGAGGCTGGGCCATAGGACATTTTCCTATGAAAAAAGGTATACCATAGGAAACATTCATATGGTTTTAAAATCTTACAAACCGAACAAGATCTATAGGAAATATTCCCGAGTAATGCAATCCTCCAACGTTCGTATGCAATTCCTTTGAACCACACAAAAGCCCATCACTGAAATGAATGGCGCACGTACAGCACGTGACGACGGGCGAAGTGGAGCACATTGGTTAAATATTTAGAACAAATCTGAATTAAAATCACGATACTTGTTGTGGATCGAGGGAGTATGTAGGATAATACTCTAGCCCATGTTAAAGTACTGTTGACGAAGAAGCTGGATTCAGTTTAAATGTGATGTTGAAACATAGTCACAGTCTCATACAGTATATATGTCAGTACACATGAGAAATTTCGTCAAAATCAAACGTCAACGAAAAATCCAAACCCCCGCCGGGGCGATGGCTAGAAGAGTTAGGGCATCTCCAGCGGCGCGACTCATTTTAGCGTCCGCGCGCGTCCGTTTGCGTCAGTCGAAATGGTCGAAATTGACCGCGCATCCGTTTGCGTCGGGGGTGGCTCCAGCGGCACGACGCATTTATTTTGGCCGAATTATTTTTTTAATACATGAAACATAATTTACATAGTTAAAACATGAAAAAAAACCCTAACGCCTACTGCTACTCCTCGTCGCTATCGAGCACGATGAGCTCCGGTATCACCCATGGCTAGTTGCCATCCGGGGGAGCGTACGCCGGGCGCGCCGGCAGTGCTGGAGGTGGAGGAGGCGCCCAGGGCTGCGGCGGTGGAGGCGCCCAGAGCTGCGGCTGTGGCGGCGGTGGAGGCGCCCAGGGATATGGTTTTCTGGCAGCGGTGGAGGAGGCGCCCAGGGCTACGGCTGTGGCGGCGGTGGAGGAGGCGCCCAGGGCTGCGGTTATGGCGGCGGTGGAGGAGGCGCCCAGGGCTGCGGTTGTGGCGCCGCCGAGTCCTGTAGTGCTAGTCGAAGGGCTTCATCCTCCGACAGGCCCGGCGACATGACGCCGGTGGCGTACCGGGGCAGCGGCGGCTGCATAGGCGCGTCATTTTCGGAGACGAGGACGCCGAGCTTCGGCATCTCGTCGTCCGTCATGTTCTCCGGGAACTCGAAAACGCGGCCCTCCGCCACGGCCTGCTGCCATTCGTGGAAGACGGCCGCGACGTAGTCGTCGCTGTCGTCCTTCACCTCCTCCTTATGGTACGCGAGCGCCTCGATGTAGTCGTCCTCGTCGTCGTAGGCGGCGTAGGCGTCGTCGTCGCGGTCGTCGTCGTCGTTGTGCTGCGCGCGCGTCGCCGCCTGCTGACGACGCCTCGGCGCCTCCTGTCTTCGTGGACGAGTCGGCGGTGCAGCCCCGAAGGGAAAATCCCTGTCGCCCATGAAGCCCGCCCTTCTTCTCTTATCCGTCTCGGTCGACAGATACGTACGCCAGCTGTCGGAGTCGATCGGCGAGGAGGTCCGGCGGCAGGTACCGCCTCCTTCGCCGGATCTACGCGGTCCGGTCAGGCTCGCGGGCAGGGACTGGAGGGATGGGCACCCGGCGGCAGCTAAGCCGCCAGCCGCCAGGCAGTTGCACGCAGGACCATCCCTCGCACGACAACCATTTGCCGTGCATTAGCCTCCCCAGCGTGACGGGGAGCGGCACCCTCTTGTTGCCGCTGCCGGAGGCCTCGAAGTCGTTCTTCTTCCCCATGGCGCTGCGGCGGTGGTGGTGCGAGTGGAGGTGTGGGGGAAGGAGGGACGCGACCGGTGGTCTTTTAAGGGCGGCCGCGCGCGGGATACGATGCCATTGAAGGCGGCGCAGAAGCGCGCCAGTGCGCGTGCAGAACAGGCAGCCGCGCCATTGATGGCGAAGACTGCAGCGCGGAAGCGCTGACCGCCGAAGCGATGCCCTCGATGCAGACTCGCTGCCAGGCGGGCCCGGTGGGGAAGCGAGCGGACACTTTGCGCGTCGCCGAGCGTCCGCAGAGACGCAAACCTGGCGCATATTTGCGACAGTTTTGCGTCTTCGCGGACGGCCTGGTAACTTTGCGCGCGCCGCTGGAGAGGGTGTCAGACGCATTTTCGGTCCATACGGACTCAAACGGTCGCTCAGCGTCTGTTTGCGTCGCGCCGCTGGAGATGCTCTTATGGTAGCCGCGCGGTCAACACCGACCGCGGCCGCGCGCGCGCAATCAGACATGTCAGGGACGGCGGGGGTGAGACGTGGGCAGCACCAGCAGCAATATTGATCTGATCACCCGACGCGCGCGATCGCCATCAGCAGCAGCTCAGGGCCGGATCGGACAGGAGACGACGAGGACGACGACCCCCGCGCGCGTCCCAGGGCCGCGCGAGGCTGCGGTGGGCCCCACCGCACCACCTCGTGGGCCCCGCTCCCCCTCCCCAATCTACGCGCTTGTCTTAACCCCCTCCCCTAGCTCCGAGCACCGCACCGCACCAAACCAAACCCAACGCAAAACCCGGCCTTTGACCATCCACACCTCCCTACTATCTCCACCGTCGTCCTCCCTCGCACGCATCAGCAGCAGCAGCGTGCGACAACCCCGAGGCCAGGAGCGGGCTCGCGGTCGATCGATGGATCCGGTGGCGGCGGCAGCGGCGCATGGAGGGGGGCACCACTTCGCGCCGCCGGTGCCGTTCCACCCGTTCCACGGCCACTTCCCCGGGCAGCAGCAGCAGCAACAGCACCCGGCGTTCCAGCATTTCCAGGAGCACCAGCACCAGCTGCTCAGCGGGATGATGGCCAAGCAGGAGCTCGTCGACGAAAGCAACGCCACCACCATCAACAGCGGCGGCAGCAACAACGGCAGCGGCGGGGAGGGCGACCACATCGGAGGATCCGCGCACCAGCACTTGGGCGGTGAGGAGGGGCAGCAGCAGCAGCAGCAGGCGCTGGCGGTGCTGCGGCGGCCCAGGGGCCGCCCCGCGGGGTCCAAGAACAAGCCCAAGCCGCCCATCATCATCACGCGGGACAGCGCGTCCGCGCTGCGCGCCCACGTCCTGGAGGTCGCCGCCGGCTGCGACGTCGTCGACTGCGTCGCAGCCTTCGCGCGCCGCCGCCAGGTCGGCGTATGCGTGCTCAGCGGCACCGGCGCCGTCGCCAACGTCTCCGTCCGCCAGCCCGGCGGCACCGTCGCCAGCCTCGCCGGCACCTTCGACATCCTCTCCCTCTCCGGCTCCTTCCTCCCGCCGCCGGCGCCTCCATCCGCCACGGGGCTCACCGTCTACGTCTCCGGGGGCCAGGGCCAGGTCGTGGGCGGCTCTGTCGCCGGTGCGCTCGTGGCCGCCGGGCCCGTCATCATCATGGCCGCATCCTTCGGCAACGCCTCCTACGAGCGCCTCCCGCTCGACGACGACGAGCCGGCCCCGCAGGGCCTTGTGCCGGCGCATTCATCCCCGCCGCCACTCTCATTGCCGGCACACCACCAGCAGCAGCACGCGTCGTCTCTGGCGCAGGTGCCCGACCACAACCTCCCCCACAACCTCATGAACGGCCTCCAGCTCCCCGGCGACGCGTACGGCTGGACATCCCCCGGCGGCGGCAGCGGTCGCGTTGCCCCTTACTGATCGCTCCATCAATCCATGGGCTTGGTGGGAATGGAAGCTAAGAGTTCATTACCAACTTCTCCCGCCTTTGCTTGTTATGCTCTTGATCATCGATCCATCTCTCGTGTGTTGTTATAATCTGCTCGCAACTTTGCAAGTGTAGCAAGGAGATGGTTGAAAAACTAGCGATGCTGCCTGCCCTTAATTAGTGTGTTTTACTTTTTACCCTTTTTACCTATGCAATGCGGTGCATCATGTTAGTAGGATGGAGAGGAAGGGCTTAGTCGTAATTATAATTAAGGAGTAGCTCTATATCTTAATTCATCTGTCCCTGTCTTTGTCTTCAAGCTATATGACTATCTACTAGGTTTGAACAAGCTTGCTTATTTTATGGAGAATGATGGGTGAGTTTGTTGTTGTTTCTTTTGGGTCACTTCGTGTTCTTGTATGTGTTTGATTGTGCATTCATAGGGGTGCAGCTGTGTGGATGGACGACTTTTGCTAGAGAACGAAACACAAACACAAAGAGAGATGTAGATGGTATACCATATATGCATGAACAACAACCACTTCACCGATTCTCTCATCTGATCCGTTCCCATTTTTGGTTGCTTGTTTGATGGCTGTAGCAACACTGCCCACAGGCTAGCAAAGCCCAACCACTTCACCAGTCGCCACACAGATGAAGCACAACCCTTTGCTATATTTTATGTCTCAAGCAGGACATATTCTCACAGGTGTCTGTGTACGCTTGATTCTATCTTGGAGCACACATACCTGGCTAACAGAGAATCATCAGCCAGCTGTGAGTTAACTCAAAAAGGGGGGCTCCAATTCTGTTTTGGAGATACTATACCTAGAGTCAAACTTTCAAAAGAAAAATGCAGTATTCCATGAATAGTATATTGCTATCGATATTTGATGTCAAAGTTGTGCACAGGATTTCTGGTAACCCGCAAGAAACCTAGATAGATAGAAGCCGAAATTTCTGGACTCTTCTGATTTAATGAAATAGAGTAGAGAAAAGTTAAGTAGGCTGAATTGTCTTTGTTTTTTTCACATAGTAGAATCTCGGTTACCAGCCAATAACTGTTTATCTAGCCCATCTCAACTTATGTTCTGCAATGCAGTAGTCGTAACACTGGTCATGCATGCCGAAGTCCAGCAAATGATACCTTATATATCAACACAACCGTGGAAATGATATAAGTTCTCAGTGTTTTTTTTAAGTAGATGTAGAATGATGCATTGATAAATCATCTAAAGATGCGACTTACTAATTAGTAAATAATTGCATTCACATAATATCATGGCTATGTTTTGTCTTTTTGTGTGGAAAATTAATGGATTATTATGCCATTTTGTTTAGGTGTGATTTTGTAGATCTTTTACATTGAATTCACATTTATCCTTTCATGTTACCTTATGTTTCACATGAAATCGTGTGGGTATAAAAAATTATAGTTTACACCCTAGAATAGTTGCTTCATTTATTTTACTCCCTAATTTGCTGCGGTCTCATTTAAACCGTAAATTATCAGCCTGGAGCAACACCCCTCCCTTCCCATACATACACGCATATTGTGCATGATTCTTACAAATCAGAAGCCCGCCAGATAGTTTACAAAAAATCATACTTGCAAGTCGTGTCGTGAAGTACATGCATGCAAATTCTGGTTTAAAAACTATTTCCATTTACAACATGCCCAATTTTTTTTTCAAAGATCATCATTAATAGTCTAAATGTGCAAGCATTTACTTCAAAATTTTGAGAGTAATTACCTAGTTCCTTCTTTCCGAAAATCGATCAGGTAAATTTTTCTTCAAATGATAGTTTTTAGCATTAAGTGAGAGCGCTAAACAAATTTATGCAGAAAAATATCCCAAGCAATGTTTCGAGGGAGGAATGTGCACTTTTTTCTTGGATACATTCATACAAGTGTTAAAGATAAACCATGAGATGAGTGGGGGAGAACGTAAGAAAATCCATAGCTAGGTTGATGCTTTTTATTGCCCCCCCCCCCCCCTTCAGTTGAGTGGCTTATTGATCAGCTCCTGAAGGCGGATGGGGAGATAAGCATGGACCAACGTTTCGTGAGCGGTTTTTTTTTATCTATGTTATATTTATGTGTTCTTGGTGTGATTAACTCGATGATGAAGGTGCGCAGTGTGCTACATAGTAGAAGTCATATGACTCAATCTCCTTACCAGTGTACTTGTTGTTCTCGGCGCAACCAACACCGAGGATCTCGTGGCCTCTTGATCATGCATATCGACAACTCTCAATATCGTCGGTTTTCATCTGACACTTTGGCATGTCTTGTGGTGATGGTGGTTTCAAACATATTTTTGTCAAGTGGTCTCTCCTTTGTTATTTGTTCCCTTATTTGGTTCCTCGGCGGTACGATCATGAAACCATGGTTCGGAAACTTATGCCCCGACGACAATGATATTCATTGACCTTAGATTCACACCTATTGGAGAGGCTGATATATGCAACTCTTTAAACCTTTGAGATCAATCTAGCTTTTAAATATTTTTCACAAGACGTATGAAGAATGATTGAGGGACATGGGGTGAATCAATAACTGAGGGCTTCAAAGAATTTTTGTCTAACTATAGATTTTATCATGATCCTCCGTTGTTTCTCTTTTGCTTTGTATGATGTGTTTTTTTTCCATTGATAAATTTTGATCGTTTACCAAGGAGTTTGTGGTAGAGTGAACAATTGCACGAAATAGATTATCCAAGGATTGAGGCTCTGTATGCAACGAGCCCTTACACAATAGGAATTTCAAAGGAATCTAAGATTCCCATTCCTTTGTCCCAAGTGGCACTCGGTCGACCGAGAATTAACTTAATTCTAGGACAAAAGATATCACCCAACTTCAGTTCCAATCATGTGCAATTCAAAAATTCTGGCTGCAATTGCGACCCTATGTGGTATAAATCGCAATGCAAATCCAATGGTTACTGAGTCGACCTTTAGGGTTTAGGTTTTTTTTTATAGAAGTCGCATCTTTGAAAATACCTAAATCTTTTCTTTTGTTTCCAGAGGCCTTGTTGTGACTGTTGTCCACAATGAATGGATGTCATGCATGCATGGAAGTTCAAAGTGGTACTTGCTAGCGATGAATGAATGAGGGCATCTCCAGCGGCGCGACGCATTTTAGTGTCCGCGCGCATCCGTTTGCGTCGCGCAGCGGACGCTGAAATGACCGTTTTCGTCCGCGTGTCCGTTTGCGTCTGGGGTTGGCTCCAGCGGCCCAACGTATTTTTTTTTCTCTTTTTCATTTCAACATACTTCCATATATTACAAATTGGAAGACTATTTTACACAAACTAACACATAGTTTGGAACATGGTTTACACAAACTAATACATAGTTTGCACCATGGTGGACACAAATATAAATATTTTAAAAATAGAAACCAGTTGTGTTGATTTCCGTATGTTCGCTGCCAAGAAAGAACATTCGAGGGCACACCCAGTCACCCAAACTGGAAAATCCAGCGGGAGGATTGACGGTGCCCTTGTTGGTTTTACCGATGGCGAACAGACAGAAACCTTCCACTACTGGCTTCGTCTGGCCCGTAGCCAGATTCACTGCGAAGAAAGAACACTCTACGTTCTAACTATCGGAGTCCGACTCGGATTCGCCGGTGTGGTAGTGCCTGCGGCAGGCCGTGTCGTCGAAGACCTTGACGACCATCTCACTGTCTCCCTCGTAGAGGAAGGTGAGCTGGCAGCCGGGCTCGAGCGCCAGGTCACGGGCGAACTTGCCCCACCCGGTGTGCAAGTACATATTGCCCTGCCCGTCGAACAGGACCTCAACGGCCCAGCGGCAGAAGTTGCAGCTGGCCTCCCGTAGCTGCAAATGCGCCGGCTCGACGCCGTCGACGAACTCGGCGAACTTGTCCGGGAGACGCTTGATGCCGAGCGGGTCGTCGTCGATGCGGAGGAGGAACTCGAGCGGCGTCCCTCCATGTCGGAGGAAGACGAAGAGGGCGCGAGCGACGGCGAGCGTGGGGCCGTAGCTGCTCCACCGCGGCGGCCCCTGCCCCGTCCCCGGGGCCGTCCGGGGCCGCGGCCTCGACCGCCTCGCCGGCCACCGGGACCCGCCATGGTCTTCCTCGCGGGGCTGGCCGCGTCGCGAGAACACCAAGGCGGCGGAACGCCGGAGCTTTTGTGGCGGCTAGGGTTTCTATGGAGGAGTGGATGAGGTAGAAGAAGGCGCGACCCCTTTATATAGGCCGGAGGCATGCGGTGGCCGCGGGACGCGTGGCGACGCCATTAACGTGGTTGGCGGAGGTGGGCTGCGGCCGCTCGGCAGCCGAGGCATCGCCATTAACGTGGCGTAGACTGCCGAAGCGACGCAGCGGCGCCAGTCGCAGGCGCGTTTGAGAAGACGCATCGACGCAGGGTCGCTGTCAGGCGGGCCCGACGAAACGTCCGCCGGATACGAGCGGACACTTTCGGCGTCCGCGCAGCGTCCGACGAGACGCATCCGAGGCGCATATTTGGGCCAGGTTTGCGTCTCCGCGGACGGTCCGGTCACTTTGCGTCGCCCCGCTGGAGAAGGTGCCAGACGCATTTCCGGTCACGGCGGACGAAAACGACCATTTGCGTCGCGCCGCTCGAGATGCCCTGAATGAATGAGATGGTAGAGTGTACTGCAGACATGTGTCACACGGGGTGCACCGATGGATCCATGCGTACTTGCCTCCGAGCATTTCCTTCTCCGGAAGCAGAATGCACTGTGGCATGCATGCACGGTCCCTCCCCTCCCCTCCCTGCTGCTGCTCGCGACCAGGGCACAGTGCCACGCCTGCCTTCGCCTGTAAACATGCAATCGATCGGATGCATGCATGCATGCGAATGCCAAAGTTTGTTAATCGGATCAGCGTCGAGGTAGCAGTAAAAGGAGCAAGATAAGCAGCGGAATGATTCTGCAGGCATGCAGTAGTGAGCACGGCAGCTTTGGAGGGCGCCGAGTTCGAGGCTGATGCAAGGAACAGTAGCAGCATGCAGCCTGCAGCTAGCAGCTCAGGCTCAGAGCGTGAGGAGGGGGGTGGTGAGTAGAAGGAGAAGAGATATGAAGAAGATAGGAGGAGTATTTAACAGGCATGGAGATGGACGGATGGAGAGGGACGACATGGATGCAATGGCGATGCAGAGGAGGTGGCATGGGCTGCCTGAAGAGTCCAGAACTGAATCTAGAGAGAGATGTGACGTGTGTGGGTGTGATGTGAGTGAGAGAGGTGGGGGTCAGGGGGCACACGTGCAGGTGGCGCCTTTTCGAGGCAGCAACAGTTGGGAGGTATGGCGCGCAACAGCTAGAGATGGGACGCCCAGACCACGGCCCCAAGCCCTAGCCTAGCCTCGCCCCCTGCACGCGTGCGGCCGATCCGTAGCTTGTGTGCATGCATGCATCCGCTAGCTGCTCCTGCTCCAACCCGGCCTGCAAAATTTCTAGAGAGGGGGAGGGGGACGCCAATTTAATCCATCCCCATGAATCCACCACAGATGTGTGAGCAAGCAGGGGTAATTACTGACTTTCCCGCCACACCCTCAGAGCATCTCCAGCCGGGGGCTCCCAGGCCGAAATCCGGCGCTATTTTAGCGCCGGATGGATGTAAAGTTTAGTCTGGGGAGAGCCATTTTTCCAGCGGCGAGTCTAGGATGAATGGAAAATTTGGACAAATGTAGGCAAATTTAGACAAAACAAGACGAAATACGTTCAAACATAGGAGAAGTTTAGAGATATTTAACATATATATGTTCATATAGGCCGAATTCGTAATATATTTGAATTCGGCCATAGGGAACGTAAACTAAAGCTGGAACACGGCGATCTACATGCCAAAATGACGGTAGAACGCTGTGTAGTCGCTGCCGTCGTCGCTGGAGTTGCCGGCGTCCTCGGGCGGCAGCGCCTGTTGGCTGCTCTGGCCGGTGTCTCCGTACCAACGGCTTGAACCCTGGCCAGGGTCGCCGTGTGGCGGCGTCGGCCGATACAGCTCATCGTCGCTGCTCTCCTTGAGCTTGATGAGTGGCACGGGGGCGACGGGTCCGGTGGGTGCGGCCGGTGTGGCTCGGGCGGCGCATCGCCGCGCGGCCGCCAGGTCGAGCAATCGCCTCTGCTGCTCTGCCTCCTGCCTCTCCCAGTCCTGCCTAGACCAGGCGAGCGCGGCATCCATCGGGAGGGTGTTGTCGGCGGGGACGAGGTCGGACAGCGACCTCGCGATCGCCTCGGCCACCGCGGCGTCCTCGGCCCGCTTGGCCTCCTCTTCGGCGAGCTAGGACGCAGCGGCGGCGGCGGTTGCTGCGGCGTCCTTCTTGGACGTCTTCTTCTTGCGGCCACGGGAAGGAGATGACTACCGGTGCCCTCCCTTGCCGATGACGAGGGTGCCGCTGTTGCGTCCTCTGGTCGGCGGTGTCGATGCCGGCTCCTTCTTGACGACCCTTGGCGTCGCTGGTGGAGGAGCCGACCCGCCGGACCTCGACGCCGACCCAGACGACGAGGACGACGGTGCCATTCGTCGCAGCATCCAAGAGCTCCCGTGCCGGCGCGACACAGTAGGCGCCACCGGCGGCGGCATCCCCAGTACGGGGGAGTTGCCACCCTCGATGTGCGCAAGCACGTTCTCGAGGGTGCGGCCAGGCCCGCTCCACCAGCGGCGGCGGCCGACGGCGTTGTTTTGCGTGGGAGGAGGGGGAGGGCCATCGTAGGCGGCGAGTTCGCGCTCGTACCTTTGCCGGAAGAACTCCGTCCAGGCCTCGTAGTTGTCGGGGAAGAATCTCTCCTCCGCGTGCTGCTCGTCACTGAGGGTGACGAGTACCGCGTCGATCTCCTCCTTGAGGGTGGCGCCTCCGATTGGCGGTGGAGGGATCGGGACGCCCCCCACGCTCAGGCGCCAGCCTCCGGGCCCGCGGAAGTCCGGCGGCGCGGGGTAGCCTGCCGCGTGCAGCAGACTCCCCTCCCATTGGTGGAGAGAACGACGGCCGAAGCCGTTGTTCGCCGCGCCGTCGCCGAAGTTCGCCATAGTTCGCTCGCTCGACGAGATTGGGGAGAGAGGTGGTGAATAGGGAGACGGGGTGGTGAATGCGGCCAGACGCGGTAGTTCTGCGATAAATAGAGGGCGACACGCGTGAAACCGAGGCAACGGCATTAACTCGCCGCGTGGAAGCTACGTGTCTGGCGAAGACTAACCGCCGACAGGCTTTTACAGCGCACGGAAGTTGATGCGATGAGGACGACGATCGGCCTTTCTCGCCGACAAGTCGGGGCTACCAACCGCGCGAGAAGTTTTCTCGATGTTTCCCGCGTTTTCGTTTCCTCCGGACTCCACGAGCGCTCCCCGGGGGTGGGGATGACCTGGGCTCCCCGGATGGATAAAAGCCCAAATCCGGGCGAAAACGAGGATCCGGGGGCACGACTAGGCCGTTTTCGTACATACGGATGAAAAAAGAGAGGTCCTGGGGGCCTTCCCGGGGAGACGGCTGGAGATGCTCTCACTCCACGAGAGATATGTGAGCGGTTCAAGTTGCTTGTAACATTGTTCTTTCGAAACATTGAGAGCCAATTGCTCTCGTGGCTTGCTCGAGCGAATATCAATAAGATCATTTTGCATTTGGTGATGAGTATCTATGTCACAAATTTATGCATCTGTGGCAAGAAAATCAGCAAATAAAATCCACGGTCACCTAGTGATCAACATGGGCAAGAGAACCCTGACACTCATAGGGACCCACACCAAACACTTGACTCTTGCGGTCACTCTCAATGATGGTGGTGTGCATGATCACACAATCATTCATCACCTCCCACATTTGATCTTAAGAGCAGGGTACCGAACAATAGCAAACTGAGATTGGAGCAAACCAAATGCCCGCTCGCCATTCTTCCTGGAACTTTACTGGTACGAGGCAAAGTGAGACTTCATATCACCTAGAGGCTCGGGGATTGTTTTGACAAATGTTGACCTTTTTTTTGAAATTTTCACTGGAGGGTGCGAATCCCCACATGAATTTCATTGATGGCAAAGCCTTTTATGGTCTAGAATTACAAGCTGAGAGGCAATTACGCCACAGCAGGGCATCCTCTTTGTGTGCAGGGTTTTTAAACCGATATAGGTATGTTATTACATTAGCGAGAGAGGTGCGAGTTGAGACCACATGGTCCCTGAAGGCTAGCGCGTTTCTTGCGTCCCATATCTTCTACATGATGGTTAGTAGCACATATGGCCAGATAGAGGAGGATAATTCTGTTGCCTGTGTGAGTTGCCAGGTTTCTGGGTAGTCACGGAGGTGCTGCTCCAGCTGCGCACGTTTCCAAACCATGCGTGCCGCGGGCAAGTGAAGAACAGGCGTTGTCGGTCTTCAATCGTGTGAGGGCATCTTGGATAGTTTGGTGAGCCGGTGGCGGTCTTGCGGTTGAGGTTCAAACGGGTGTTGAGGCGGCTCAGGTAGAATAACCAACCGAAGATCTTTAACCTTCCAGGGACTCGTGAATCCAGATGTGTGTAGTTATATCATCGTTCCCTTCGTCTTGGAGGGCATTGTAAGCTTCCCTAGTGGAAAACATGGCTCCCCCGATCATTGTGCGTTGATCATCGTTGGTGGATATGTGAATATATTGCATCAATGTCAAGAGAGAAGCCAACTTTGCTGCAGCCGAGTTGGTTTGTCTATTCCGTAAATCATGCTCAATTCCCACTCTTAGGATATCACATACGAAGTAAGTGGGTTTTAGGTGGTGTGAGAAAATAGCTGGGTGTGGTTTGGCTAGTGGTTCTTGCAGTAGCCACATGTCAAGCCAAAAGAAGGTATTATTTCCACTGTTTACAGTACATTGTGTGATAGCTCAGCAGGTGTCAAGGTTTTTGTAAATTGTTTTCCCTAGGAAGGAACTTTAAAGGCCTTGTCTAATAGGGTAGGGATATAGTGATGTGATCCACTGTCTCCAAGGTGTGTCCTATTGTTGCAGAGTTTTGTAGCTAAATTTTAGTAGCTGACAATGTTTTGCACATTCAACTTTTTATGCCTAAACCTCCTTTTATTTTTTGGGTGCAAGCCTTTTTCCATGCAACTAGAAATTGTGATCCCAAGCAGGTATCCTCCTCAGCCCAGAAGAAAGCTCTCATTTCCCCATCTATTTTTCCTATGATAAGTAGGGGAATGAGGTGGGAGGTCATGAAGTCAGTGCGTAAAATTTCTTGGACTACAGATAGCAATGTCAGACGGACACCTTTAAACAGAAGTGTTGCACACCAGCCTACCATGTATTTGTCTATTCTGTCATTTAGATATTGAAAAGATGAAGGAGGCAATTTGTTTGGGGACAGGGTAGGCCTAGGTATGTCTGTGGGAAGGAGTGAATATTCGTACCCAGGTCATAAGCAATCTGTTGGGCCATCAGTTGGTGGACGTTCATGGGGATGAAAGTTGTTTTTGGTAAATTTATTTGTAGCCTAGTGGTGGTTGCAAATTGATTGAGAAGCTGTTTGATTGCTGATAATCCCAAGTGCAGGGATCACTGTAGTACAATTCGATAAGTATTTGAGTGTCGAACACACGAGGAGCTGAAGGTAAAATATTTATTCTCCAAAGCCCTATAACCCACTTATATGCATTCTATGCACATCTAGGATCTATAGTGTGTATGTGAGAGAGTGTGTGCGAAGAGGTTTCTACTATATGTGCTGAAATTAAAACGCAAGACGTGAAACTAATGCAAGAAAAATAAAGTGATACTGACATAGGCATCCCCAATGGGCCTGCCGAAGATAGTACCCGGGGTTTTACTGAAGGCCCACAACCCGAAGGATAAGGAGAATTCGGAAGCCCAACTTGCTAGTTAAGGAAAGCTAGAGTTGTATTAGGAGAGAACACTTGTAATATTACGGGAGAAGTTGGAAATCTTCCCGGACTCTGTAACTTGTACATCATGAATCCCTCGGCTCCACCTCCTATATAAGGGGGAGTCGAGGGACAAAGAAAGCATCGAATCATTGTTTCACAAAACCTAGCTTTCATATCGTCGAGTACTTTTCGGCTGAAACATTCGAGATCTACTTGCCCTCTACATCCAACGAAACCCTAGTCTACGACTCGTAGGCATTGATAAGTTAATACCTTGTCAATTGGTGCCGTCTGTGGGGTTTAGAGGCGACAAGGAGCTGATCTCGATGGCACGTTCAAGATCGTCGACTTCATCAACTGCAAGCAACGCTTTGAACAGAGGTAAACAGATCGAAACTGGTCTAGTCGATTTTGTTCCTCACCCGCCCTCCCGTTTGGATGCATATGCGTATCTGGAGGAGCCCATGGAGATGACGTTTGGAAAGTTCCACTTCCGCGTCGAGAAAGAAGGAGCGTATCGTCTCGAAGTTCCGATCTCGTCGGGATTATCGGCGGTTGATCCCGATTTTTCAAGCTCAGCATCATCCATCGAGTCAGGCGACGAGGAAATTTCGTCGCCACGCTTCATCAGCACCAAGGCAAGCGAAAAACTCGTCAAGATCTTCAGCGACATGTCCTTCGAATCATCCGCGGACTCCTATATAAGCGATGACTCGAGCGACACCGACAGCTTCAACTTCATCGACAAATCCATCACTGTTGGAAAGGTCTTCACCAATCTCTATGATGGTGTCACCAATCTCGATAAAATCCAAAATCCAAAATATCATCAGATTTATGTAATTGGAGAATCAAGCCGGGCAGAACCAGCGACATCTGAGGCTTTCGACGATGCGGGAAATCCGTACGTCGATCCCGCAGATCTCACGCGAGGTTTGGGGACAAAATATATCGGACCAGGAACACGAGAGATGGTGCGATTTCCGCAGGCAGTGTGGGATCGAGTCACAAGAGCTATTGATGGTACAGAACCAATGACCATTACGGCGACACCTGAGGAGCTACAAGCATATCAATATAGACTCGCGCGCACTAGGAGAGAGCTCGAGAAACGGAAAATCGAGTTGGATAGGAGGCAGGAAGCAGCATCTGCGTCAAGCAGGCGAAGAGCGGAGCAAAGTCGACATTCAGGAACTTCGGGAGATAGTCACATGGAAGCTCGAAGGAGAGCAAGATCTCGCCTGCAAAATATACCTGAAGCAGAGAGAGAAAACCTAGTTCAAAACCTCGACATGTCTTTTATGTCAATCGACACGAGGGGGAACATTATTCCTAAGACACCCGAAGCTGGGTACATGGCGACGCAAGCATTCATCCTTGCATCCAAACCACCTCCCGGAGATCCACGAGAAGCATTGTACAATATGGCTATGGCAGGAGTTGGGGCCATGGGAACGGCGTTTGTGACAACGCCTCCCGAAGGTTCAGCAAGACAAAATAGTCCACGACCCGCTACAGCAGTGCCAGGTCCCGAGAGAACAAGTGGAGCACGAGACACAGCAGCGCAAGTACGAGTGGACAGAGCACGGCAAAATAGAAGGGAACATCGACACTCCCCAGAGTTAGATGACGAGGACATGTGTGGGTTGCCGTGCTTTACAAGGAGGGTCCGAAAAACTCGAGTTCCTTCGGGATTTAAATTACCCGATAACTTCAAAAAATTCGACGGCCTGCAGGATCCAGAGGACTGGCTAGTCGATTATCTTGAGACGGTGAAGCTGATAGGAGGAACCAGAGCAACAGCCATGCAAAGCATCCAAGTACATCTGAGTGGAGCCGCAAGATCGTGGATAAAGAAGCTTCCCCCAGGATCCATCGACAGCTGGGATAGTTTCGAGGATGTGTTCGTCAAGAACTTCCGATCTACCTGCAAAAAACCTGCATCACTAGAGGAGTTGAGAGCGTGTCGACAAAAAACGGATGAATCAATGAGAAAGTACATCCAAAGGTGGAATATCATCAAAAACTCGGCAGAGAATATATCTGACGAGAGAGCGATAGATGCGTTTGTCGCAGGAATCCGACGAGGAGATAGATTTTGTCGAGGACTTGGGGAGAACCAACCCAAAGACAGTATCTGCATTGATGGAGAAAGCAAATAGATGGGCAGATGGAGAGGATGTTGTTCACAACAAACGGCATAGGTCACCAGAGGAGGACCGTGGTCGAAATTATCAAAATAGACGCCGGGTTTCTCGGCAATACTCAAACTACGAGGCACCTGGCCAAATCTCGGCTGGATTTCGAGCAAGCGCTGGAGGAAACAATAGAGATGATTATCAAAGGAGCAACGAGCAGCGAGGCGACAATAGAGATGACTCCCGAAATAACAGGCCAAATAATGGGCCTAGGTTTCAGAGACCTTTCGTGTCCCCTGAGGAGATGATGAACGGGCCGTGCCAGATGCACTTTTATCTCGACAAAAATGGAAAGAGACAGTCAGGACACCTGCAAAAGGATTGCCGAAATTTTCAGGCAATGCTCAGGTGGGCAGGGCACGCCAATGCCCAGGCGACAAATAGAAACCCGCAAGGGCCCAGGAGTGAGATTCACTTGCCACCTCCTCCCGCAATTACGGACGAAAATCGACATCAGCTCAGAATAGCGGCAGCACCAGCGCCACCACCTTACGTTGATCCCAACTCCAATGGAGCGGTCTCGATGATTCAGAAAGGCAGGCCATCCAATAGAGCTCAGAAAGTAATCTCGCGACAGTGTTCATGGCGGAGAAGATGCCTCCACCAACGATTGAGTACCTCAATTGGTCGGGGCAAGAGATTGGCTTCACAATAGCGGACCATCCGCGAGCAAGTTCCTCGACCGAGGCGATCAGCACTTATCCTACCAGCAGTAATCGCGGGATTCGACGTATCGCGAGTATTCATAGATGGAGGCAGCAGCCTATACCTTATGTATGCATATACACTAAGGAAGATAAACATATCTATAGCAAATCTGAAGCCAACCGATACGCGTTTCCATGGAATCACGCCGGAGAAGCCAAGTTATCCGTTGGGGAAGATCAATCTCGACGTTCAGTTTGTGACCCGAGAAAACTACAGGATAGAGAGGCTGGAGTTTGAAGTCGTGGATTTCCATCACAGTACCACGCTTTGTTGGGGCGCCCAGCATATGCCAAGTTTATGGCGGTACCACATTACACATACCTGTTGTGGAGGATGCCTGGACCTAAGGGACCAATCACAGTTAAAGGAAGCTTCGCGCTAGCCGATAAATGTGACAAGGATTTTCATCGACTGTCAGAAACCTTCGGGATGCAAGCAGAGTACATGGCGTCAAGGCTCACGACTGATTATGATGTGCTACCAGATGTAGGAAGGCCAAACAAAGAATCAACCTTTAATACTGCGAAAAATTCTAAAGAGGTGCAGATTCACCGACAGATCCAAAGAAGACGACGTCCATCGCGACAGATATGGACCTCGCATAGGAAAGCGCGCTCGTCGAGTTCCTCCGTGAGCACTGGAAAATCTTCGCATGGTGTCCAGCTGACATGTGATACGTCTCCGACGTATCGATAATTTCTTATGTTCCATGCCACATTATTGATGATATCTACATGTTTTATGCACACTTTATGTCATATTCGTGTATTTTCTGGAACTAACCTATTAACAAGATGCCGAAGAGCCAGTTGCTGTTTTCTGCTGTTTTTGGTTTCAGAAATCCTAGTAACGAAATATTCTCGAATTGGACGAAATCAACGCCCAGGGTCCTATTTTGCCACGAAGCTTCTAGAAGACCGAAGGAGAGTCGAAGTGGGGCCACGAGGTGGCGACACACCAGGGCGGCGCGGCCCAGGCCCTGGCCGCGCCGGCCTGTGGTGTGGGCCCCTCGTGCCGCCTCTTTACCTGCCCTTCCGCCTACAAATAGCCTCCGTCGCGAAACCCCCGATACCGAGAGCCACGATACGGAAAACCTTCCGAGACGCCGCCGCCGCCAATCCCATCTCGGGGATTCTCGGAGATCTCCTCCGGCACCCTCGCCGGAGAGGGGATTCATCTCCCGGAGGACTCTTCACCGCCATGGTCGCCTCCGGAGTGATGAGTGAGTAGTTCACCCCCGGACTATGGGTCCATAGCAGTAGCTAGATGGTTGTCTTCTCCTCATTGTGCTTCATTGTTGGATCTTGTGAGCTGCCTAACATGATCAAGATCATCTATCCGTAATGCTATATGTTGTGTTTGTCGGGATCCGATGGATAGAGAATACTATGTTATGTTAATTATCAAGTTATTACCTATGTGTTGTTTATGATCTTGCATGCTCTCCGTTATTAGTAGAGGCTCTGGCCAAGTTGATGCTAGTAACTCCAAGAGGGAGTATTTATGCTCGATAGTGGGTTCATGTCTCCGTGAATCTGGAAGAGTGACAAGAACCTCTAAGATTATGGATGTGCTGTTGCCACTAGGGATAAAACATTGATGCTATGTCCGAGGATGTAGTTATTGATTACATTACGCGCAATACTTAATGCAATTGTCTGTTGTTAGCAACTTAATACTGGAAGGGGTTCGGACGATAACCCGAAGGTGGACTTTTTAGGCATAGATGCATGCTTGGATGGCGGTCTATGTACTTTGTCGTAATGCCCAATTAAATCTCACTATATTTATCATGACATGTATGTGCATTGTTATGCCCTCTCTATTTGTCAATTGCCCGACCGTAATTTGTTCACCCAACATGCTTTTATCTTATGGGAGAGACACCTCTAGTGAACTGTGGACCCCGGTCCATTCTTTTATACCGAAATACAAATCTGCTCGCAATACTTGTTTTACTCGTTCTTGCAAACAATCATCTTCCACACAATACGGTTAATCCTTTGTTACAGCAAGCCGGTGAGATTGACAACCTCACTCGTTTCGTTGGGGCAAAGTACTTTGGTTGTGTTGTGCAGGTTCCACGTTGGCGCCGGAATCTCTGGTGTTGCGCCGCACTACATCCCGCCGCCATCAACCTTCAACGTGCTTCTTGACTCATACTGGTTCGATTAAACCTTGGTTTCTTACTGAGGGAAACTTGCCGCTGTGCGCATCACACCTTCCTCTTGGGGTTCCCAACGGACGTGTCAATTACACGCATCAAGCAAATTTCTGGCGCCGTTGCCGAGGAGATCAAGACACGCTGCAAGGGGAGTCTCCACTTCCCAATCTCTTTACTTTGTTTTTGTCTTGCTTTATTTTATTTACTACTTTGTTTGCTGCATTATATCAAAACACAAAAAAATTAGTTGCTAGCTTTACTTTATTTACTATCTTGTTTGCTATATCAAAAATACAAAAAAAATTAGTTTACTTGCATTTATTTTATTTAGTTTGCTTTATTTACTACTGCTAAAATGAGTAATCCTGAAGTTGAAGTTCGTTCATTTAAGAAACAAGGGGGAGAATGTTTAAAAGATGCTTGGTATAAAATTAGTGATGCCCATAATAGGTGCACTAAGAAACACTCCACCACTATCCTACTCAGGAATTTTTATGTTGGTATCTCTAGCTGGAATAGATATGTTCTTGATTGTCTCGCGGGAGGTAACTTCCTAGGCGCTCCCGCTTTAGAAGCTAGTTGCATTATTGAGAGTTTATTTGGAACACCACCTGTTAATGAAACTAAAATTGAAACCCCCTTGAGGATGTTATGAAAAAATTGGAAACCATAGAGAAAAATTTTCCGAGTGTTGAAACTAAGTTGGAGATGTTACTTGATAAAACTGATGAACTTGATAAATCCTTAGGAGGAATTGATGAAAGAATTAGTGTCCTAGGAACTTGTGTTGACCATGATAATCAAATTAATAGGATTGGCGAACTTGAAAAAGCTATGAGAACCTTGGGTTCAACCTTTTCATCTTTACAGTTTAGAGAGAAAGCTTATGTGGGAAAGGAGCAAAAGTTTATGTATGTCTCTAAAGTGCCTAAACCAAAGAAATATTATTATAGGCCTAAAATTGACAAAGCCCTTAGTACCACTACATGGGGGAGCTTATGATATCAATGCTCCATCTCTCGATAATACTTGATTTACACTTTCTGCGCCTAGCTGAAAGGCGTTAAAGAAAAGCGCTTATGGGAGACAACCCATGTTTTTACTACAGTATTTTTGTTTTATATTTGAGTCTTGTAAGTTGTTTACTACTGTAGCAACCTCTCCTTATCTTAGTTTTGAGTTTTGTTGTGCCAAGTAAAGTCTTTGATAGTAAAGTGAATACTAGATTTGGATTACTGCGCAGAAACAGATTTCTTTGCTGTCACGAATCTGGGTCTAATTCTCTGTAGGTAACTCAGAAAATTAAGCCAATTTACGTGACTGATCCTCAGATATGTACGCAACTTTCATTCAATTTGGGAATTTTCATTTGAGCAAGTCTGGTGCCTCAATAAAATCCATCTTTACGGACTGTTCCGTTTTGACAGATTCTGCCTTTTATTTCGCATTGCCTCTTTTGCTATGTTGGATGAATTTCTTTGATCCATTAATGTCCAAGTAGCTTTATGCAATGTCCAGAAGTGTTAATAATGATTGTGTCACCTCTGAACATGTTAATTTTTATTGTGCACTAACCCTCTAATGAGTTGTTTCGAGTTTGGTGTGGAGGAAGTTTTCAAGGATCAAGAGAGGAGTATGATACAATATGATCAAGGAGAGTGAAAGCTCTAAGCTTGGGGATGCCCCGGTGGTTCACCCCTGCATATTCTAAGAAGACTCAAGCGTCTAAGCTTGGGGATGCCCAAGGCATCCCCTTCTTCATCGACAACATTATCGGGTTCCTCCCCCGAAACTATATTTTTATTCCGTCACATCTTATGTGCTTTGCTTGGAGCGTCGGTTTGTTTTTGTTTTTGTTTTGCTTGAATAAAATGGATCCTAGCATTCGCTGTATGGGAGAGAGACACGCTCCGCTGTAGCATATGGACAAGTATGTCCTTAGGCTTTACTCATAGTATTCATGGCGAAGTTTCTTCTTCGTTAAATTGTTATATGGTTGGAATTGGAAAATGCTACATGTAGTAATTCTAAAATGTCTTGGATAATTTGATACTTGGCAATTGTTGTGCTCATGTTTAAGCTCTTGCATCATATACTTTGCACCCATTAATGAAGAAACACATAGAGCTTGCTAATTTGGTTTGCATATTTGGTTTCTCTAGAGTCTAGATAATATCTAGTATTGAGTTTTGAACAACAAGGAAGACGGTGTAGAGTCTTATAATGTTTACAATATGTCTTTTATGTGAGTTTTGCTGCACCGTTCATCCTTGTGTTTGTTTCAAATAACCTTGCTAGCCTAAACCTTGTATCGAGAGGGAATACTTCTCATGCATCCAAAATCCTTGAGCCAACCACTATGCCATTTGTGTCCACCATACCTACCTACTACATGGTATTTATCCGCCATTCCAAAGTAAATTGCTTGAGTGCTACCTTTAAAATTCCATCATTCGCCTTTACAATATATAGCTCATGGGACAAATAGCTTAAAAACTATTGTGGTATTGAATATGTACTTATGCACTTTATCTCTTATTAAGTTGCTTGTTGTGCGGTAACCATGTTTCTGGGGACGCCATCAACTATTTCTTTGTTGAATATCATGTGAGTTGCTATGCATGTCCGTCTTGTCTGAAGTAAGAGAGATCTACCACCTTAATGGTTGGAGCATGCATATTGTTAGAGAAGAACATTGGGCCGCTAACTAAAGCCATGAATCATGGTGGAAGTTTCAGTTTTGGATATATACCCTCAATCTCATATGAGAACACTAATTGTTGCTACATGCTTATGCATTAAAGAGGAGTCCATTATCTGTTGTCCATGTTGTCCCGGTATGGATGTCTAAGTTGAGAATAATCAAAAGCGAGAAATCCAAAATGCGAGCTTTCTCCTTAGACCTTTGTACAGGCGGCATGGAGGTACCCCTTTGTGGCACTTGGTTAAAACATGTGTATTGCGATGATCCGGTAGTCCAAGCTAATTAGGACAAGGTGCGGGCACTATTAGTATACTATGCATGAGGCTTGCAACTTGTAAGATATAATTTACATAACTCATATGCTTTATTACTACCGTTGACAAAATTGTTTCATGTTTTCAAAATAAAAGCTCTAGCACAAATATTGCAATCGATGCTTTCCTCTTTGAAGGACCATTCTTTTTACTTTTATGTTGAGTCAGTTCACCTATCTCTCTCCACCTCAAGAAGCAAACACTTGTGTGAACTGTGCATTGATTCCTACATACTTGCATATTGCACTTGTTATATTACTCTATGTTGACAATTATCCATGAGATATACATGTTACAAGTTGAAAGCAACCGCTGAAACTTAATATTCCTTTGTGTTGCTTCAATAACTTTACTTTGATTTATTGCTTTATGAGTTAACTCTTATGCAAGACTTATTGATGCTTGTCTTGAAGTACTATTCATGAAAAGTCTTTGCTTTATGATTCACTTGTTTACTCATGTCATTACCATTATTTTGATCGCTGCATTCATTACATATGTTTACAAATAGTATGATCAAGAATATGATGGCATGTCACTTTAGAAATTATCTTTGTTATCGTTTTACCTGCTCGGGACGAGCAGAACTAAGCTTGGGGATGCTGATTGATACGTCTCCGACGTATCGATAATTTCTTTTGTTCCATGCCACATTATTGATGATATCTACACGTTTTATGCACACTTTATGTCATATTCGTGCATTTTCTGGAACAAACCTATTAACAAGATGCCGAAGAGCCAGTTGCTGTTTTCTGCTGTTTTTGGTTTCAGAAATCCTAGTAACGAAATATTCTCGAATTGGACGAAATCAACGCCCGGGGTCCTATTTTGCCACGAAGCTTCCGGAAGACCGAAGAGGAGTCGAAGTGGGGCCACGAGGAGCCGCCACCATAGGGCGGCGCGGCCCGGGCCCCGGCCGCGCCGACCTATGGTGTGGGGCCCTCGTGTGGCCCCCCACGTTGCCCTTCCGCCTACTTAAAGCCTCCGCCGCGAAACCCCCGCATGCGAGAGCCACGATACGGAAAACCTTCCAGAGACGCCGCCGCCGCCAATCCCATCTCGGGGGATTCTGAAGATCTCCTCCGGCACCTCGCCGGAGAGGGGATTCATCTCCCGGAGGACTCTTCACCGCCATGGTCGCCTCCGGAGTGATGAGTGAGTAGTTCACCCCTGGACTATGGGTCCATAGCAGTAGCTAGATGGTTGTCTTCTCCTCATTGTGCTTCATTGTTGGATCTTGTGAGCTGCCTAACATGATCAAGATCATCTATCCGTAATACTATATGTTGTGTTTGTCGGGATCCGATGGATAGAGAATACCATGTTATGTTAATTATCAAGTTATTACCTATGTGTTGTTTATGATCTTGCATGCTCTCCGTTATTAGTAGAGGCTCTGGCCAAGTTTTTGCTCTTAACTCCAAGAGGGAGTATTTATGCTCGATAGTGGGTTCATGCCTGCATTGATACCGGGACGAGTGACGAAAGTTCTAAGGTTGTGTTGTGCTTGTTGCCACTAGGGATAAAACATTGATGCTATGTCTAAGGATGTAGTTATTGATTACATTACGCACCATACTTAATGCAATTGTCCGTTGTTAGCAACTTAATACCGGAAGGGGTTCGGATGATACCTCGAAGGTGGACTTTTTAGGCATAGATGCAGTTGGATGGCGGTCTATGTACTTTGTCGTAATGCCCAATTAAATCTCACTGTACTTATCATGACATGTATGTGCATTGTTATGCTCTCTCTATTTGTCAATTGCCCGACTGTAATTTGTTCATCCAACATGCTTTTATCTTATGGGAGAGACACCTCTAGTGAACCGTGGACCCCGGTCCATTCTTTTATACTCGAAATACAAATCTGCTTGCAATACTTGTTTTTACCTGTTTTCTTGCAAACAATCATCTTCCACACAATACGGTTAATCCTTTTTTACAGCAAGCCGGTGGAGATTGACAACCTCACCGTTTCGTTGGGGCAAAGTACTTTGGTTGTGTTGTGCAGGTTCCACGTTGGCGCCGGAATCTCCGGTGTTGCGCCGCACTACATCCCGCCGCCATCAACCTTCAACGTGCTTCTTGACTCCTACTGGTTCGATTAAACCTTGGTTTCTTGCGAGGGAAACTTGCCGCTGTGCGCATCACACCTTCCTCTTGGGGTTCCCAACGGACGTGTCAATTACACGCATCAAGCAAATTTACGGCGCCGTTGCCGGGGAGATCAAGACACGCTCGCAAGGGAGTCTCCACTTCCCAATCTCTTTACTTTGTTTTTGTCTTGCTTTATTTTATTTACTACTTTGTTTGCTGCATTATATCAAAACACAAAAAAATTAGTTGCTAGCTCTACTTTATTTACTATCTTGTTTGCTATATCAAAAACACAAAAAAATTAGTTTACTTGCATTTATTTTATCTAGTTTGTTTTATTTACTACTGCTAAAATGGCCACCCCTGAAAATACTAAGTTGTGTGACTTCACAAACACAAATAATAATGATTTCCTATGCACACCTATTGCTCCACCTGCTACTACAGCAGAATTCTTTGAAATTAAACCTGCTTTACTGAATCTTGTTATGCGAGAGCAATTTTCCGGTGTTAGTTCTGATGATGCTGCTGCCCATCTCAATAATTTTGTTGAACTATGTGAAATGCAAAAGTATAAAGATGTAGATGGTGATATTATTAAACTAAAATTGTTTCCTTTCTCATTAAGAGGAAGAGCTAAAGATTGGTTGCTATATCTGCCTAAGAATAGTATTGATTCCTGGACTAAATGCAAGGATGCTTTTATTGGTAGATATTATCCCCCTGCTAAAATTATATCTTTGAGGAGTAGCATAATGAATTTTAAACAATTGGATAATGAACATGTTGCTCAAGCTTGGGAAAGAATGAAATCTTTGGTTAAAAATTGCCCAACCCATGGATCGACTACTTGGATGATCATCCAAACCTTCTATGCGGGACTAAATTTTTCTTCGCGGAATTTATTGGATTCAGCTGCTGGAGGTACCTTTATGTCCATCACTCTTGGTGAAGCAACAAAGCTTCTGGATAATATGATGGTTAATTACTCTGAATGGCACACGGAAAGAGCTCCACAAGGTAAGAAGGTAAATTCTGTTGAAGAATCCTCTTCCTTCAATGATAAGGTTGATGTTATTATGTCCATGCTTGTGAATGATAGGACTAATTTTGATCCTAATAATGTTCCGTTAGCTTCATTGGTTGCCCAAGAAGAACATGTTGATGTAAACTTCATTAAAAATAATAATTTCAACAACAATGCTTATCGGAACAATTCTAGTAATAACTATAGGCCATATCCTTATAATAATGGTAACGGTTATGCTAATTCTTATGGGAATTCTTACAACAATAATAGGAATACACCCCCTGGACTTGAAGCTATGCTTAAAGAATTTATTAGTACACAAACTGCCTTTAACAAATCTGTTGAGGAAAAGCTCAATAAAATTGATATTCTCGCTTCTAAGGTTGATAGTCTTGCCTCCGATGTTGATCTTTTGAAATCGAAAGTTATGCCTAATAGGGATATTGAAAATAAAATTGTTACTACAGCAAATGCCATCCAAGTTAGAATTAATGAGAATATAAGATTAATGGCTGAAGCTGCGTGCTAGGTGGGATAGAGAAGAAAATGAAAAACTAGCTAAAGAGAAAAATGTAGCTAAAGTTTGGACTATTACCACCACTAGCAATGCTAATGATTCACATGTTGCTGCACCTCCTACTATTAATGATAAAATAATTGGTGTTGGCAATGTTTCTACTCCTAGTGCAAAGCGCACAAAATTACACGAAAGCTGCTAAAACTGCTTGAAACTGCTTCGTGATAAAACTGCTGAAATTTTTTCCAACCTTGGGGATGATAATCCCATTGCTTTAGATTGTAATGATTTAGATTTTGATGATTGCCAAATCTCTGAAGTTATAAATTTCTTACAAAAACTTGCTAAGAGTCCCAATGCTAGCGCTGTAAACTTGGCTTTCACAAAACATATTACAAATGCTCTCATAAAAGCTAGAGAAGAAAAACTAAAACTTGAAACTTCTATTCCTAGAAAGCTAGAGGATGGTTGGGAGCCCATCATTAAAATGAGGGTCAAAGATTTTGATTGTAATGCTTTATGTGATCTTGGTGCAAGTATTTCTGTTATGCCTAAGAAAGTCTATGATATGCTTGACTTGCCACCAATGAAAAACTGTTATCTGGATGTTAATCTCGTTGATAATGCTAAAAAGAAACCTTTGGGGAAAGTTGATAATGTTCATATTATGGTTAACAATAACCTTGTCCCCGTTGATTTTGTTGTCTTGGATATTGAATGCAATGCATCTTGCCCCATTATATTGGGAAGACCTTTTCTTCGAACCGTTGGTGCTACTATTGATATGAAGGAAGGTAATATTAAATATCAATTTCCTCTCAAGAAAGGTATGGAACACTTCCCTAGAAAGAGAATGAAGTTACCTTATGATTCTATTATTAGAACAAATTATGATGTTGATGCTTCGTCTCTTGATAACACTTGAGTTACACTTTCTGCGCCTAGCTGAAAGGCGTTAAATAAAAGCGCTTATGGGAGACAACCCATGTTTTTACTACAGTATTTTTGTTTTATATTTGAGTCTTGGAAGTTGTTTACTACTGTAGCAACCTCTCCTTATCTTAGTTTTGAGTTTTGTTGTGCCAAGTAAAGTCTTTGATAGTAAAGTAAATACTAGATTTGGATTACTGCGCATAAACAGATTTCTTTGCTGTCACGAATCTGGGTCTAATTCTCTGTAGGTAACTCAGAAAATTAAGCCAATTTACGTGAGTGATCCTCAGATATGTACGCAACTTTCATTCAATTTGGGAATTTTCATTTGAGCAAGTCTGGTGCCCTAATAAAATCCATCTTTACGGACTGTTCTGTTTTGACAGATTCTGCCTTTTATTTCGCATTGCCTCTTTTGCTATGTTGGATGAATTTCTTTGATCCATTAATGTCCAGTAGCTTTATGCAATGTCCAGAAGTGTTAAGAATGATTGTGTCACCTCTGAACATGTTAATTTTTATTGTGCACTAACCCTCTAATGAGTTGTTTCGAGTTTGGTGTGGAGGAAGTTTTCAAGGATCAAGAGAGGAGTATGATACAATATGATCAAGGAGAGTGAAAGCTCTAAGCTTGGGGATGCCCCGGTGGTTCACCCCTGCATATTTTAAGAAGACTCAAGCGTCTAAGCTTGGGGATGCCCAAGGCATCCCCTTCTTCATCGACAACATTATCAGGTTCCTCCCCTGAAACTATATTTTTATTCCGTCACATCTTATGTGCTTTGCTTGGAGCGTCGGTTTGTTTTTGTTTTTGTTTTGTTTGAATAAAATGGATCCTAGCATTCACTTTGTGGGAGAGAGACACGCTCCGCTGTAGCATATGGACAAGTATGTCCTTAGGCTTTACTCATAGTATTCATGGCGAAGTTTCTTCTTCGTTAAATTGTTATATGGTTGGAATTGGAAAATGCTACATGTAGTAACTCTAAAATGTCTTGGATAATTTGATACTTGGCAATTGTTGTGCTCATGTTTAAGCTCTTGCATCATATACTTTGCACCCATTAATGAAGAAACACTTAGAGCTTGCTAATTTGGTTTGCATATTTGGTTTCTCTAGAGTCTAGATAATATCTAGTATTGAGTTTTGAACAACAAGGAAGACGGTGTAGAGTCTTATAATGTTTACAATGTGTCTTTTATGTGAGTTTTGCTGCACCGTTCATCCTTGTGTTTGTTTCAAATAACCAGCAATACATGTGGC
>NC_061508.1:20617572-20631957 GCF_022539505.1 Lolium rigidum
GGCGGTGCATTAGCATAGGTTCACCCACACAACACTTATCAAAACAATGAAGATTAATCAGCTATATGAAGCGAAAGCACTAGACTAAATTCCCGTGTGTCCTCAAGAACGTTTGGTCATTATAAGTAAACAAACCGGCTTGTCCTTTGTGCTAAAAAGGATTGGGCCACTCGCTGCAATTATTACTCTCGCATTTTACTTACTTGTACTTTATTCATCTGCTATATCAAAACCCCCTGAATACTTGTCTGTGAGCATTTACAATGAATCCTTCATCGAAACTGCTTGTCAACACCTTCTGCTCCTCGTTGGGTTCGACACTCTTATTTATCGAAAGTACTGCGATACACCCCCTATACTTGTGGGTCATCACACACCATTGGGGAACCCAAAGAGGAAGGTATGATAAGCACAGTAGCAAGTTTTCCCTTAGTAAGAAACCAAGGTTTAATCGACCAGTATGAGAAAGAAAACACTTCTGAATTTGTTCCTAGCTGACTTTTGGCTGGGCGCACTACCGGCGTCAGCAACAACGTGGAACCTGCACACCACACAACCAAAATACTTTGCCTCAACTTACAGTGAGGTTGTCAATTTCACCGGTTTTGCTGAAAACAAAGGATTAAACTTATAGTGTGGAAAGAGATGTTTGTTTACAGTGGAATGAAAGAGAACAGTGCTTGCAGTAAGTAAACAGAACAAGTGTTTGCAATAGATGTTTTATCAGTGTAAAAGAAAGCACCGGGGTCCACAGTTCACTAGAGGTGTCTCTCCATAAATATAAATAACATGGTGGGTGAACAAATTACAGCTGGGCAATTGACAGAATAAAGACCATACATGACAAGATGATTACTATGGGATTCATTTGGGCATTACAACATAATACATAGACCGTAATCCAACTGCAACTATGACTAATAATCCACCATACGGTTAGCGTCCGCACCCCTTTCAGTATTAAGTTGCAAGCAAAAGATTGTCGTATTAAGCAAATTGTGTACAGTAAATAATAGAATTATCCTTAGAAAAAGCATTGTTGTTTTCTCCCTAGTAGCAACAACACATCTAAAATCTTAGGAGTTATTGTCACTCTTCCATATTACTAGAGGCATGAATCCACTATCGAGCATAAATACTCCCTCTTGGAGTCACAAGCACATACTTGGACAGAGCATCTACTAGTAACGGAGAGCATGCAAGATCACAAATAACATATGACGAGTATATAATCAATCTCAACCATAGTATTCAATATTCATCGGATCCTAGCAAACACAACATGTAGCATTACATAAAGATGATCTTGATCATGATAGGCAGCTCACAAGATCTTAACATGAAGCATAAATTGGAGAAGACAACCATCTAGCTACCGCTATGGACCCGTAGTCCAGAGATGAACTACTCACGCATCACTTCGGAGCCGGGCATGGCGATGTAGAAGCCTCCGGTGATGATCTCCCTCTCCGGCAGGGTGCCAGGAAGAGCTTCAGAACCCTCCCGAGCTAGGGTCAGCAATGGCGGCCGCGACGGAACTTTTCGTGGATGGAGGCTCGGGTATTTAGGTTTTTTCGCGAACAGGTGAATAAATAGGCCGAAGGGCGAGATCGGTGGGTACCAGAGGGGCCCACACCACCCCTAGGCGCGTCCAGGGCCTGGGCTGCGCCTAGGCCAGGTATGGCCGCCTCGTGGCACTTCTTCGCCTCTCCTCCGGACTCCGTCTTTGTTACAGTAAAATAGGAACTTCCAATGCTCGTAAAGTACTTACATCGAGATTAAGCCTTCTTTCCAAGACGGTTATGACTCCACCTCCGCATATGGGGCATGAGTTTCAAGTGCTTGGTGGTGCAATTAGAGAACAACAATGCACCCAAGTTTGGGCGGAGGTTGCATTCTGGGAACGCAGCCTTTGCGAGTACCATCATGTCCTCCTTGTTAAGTCTTGTGAAATCACCTCGCGCCTGGAAGGTGTTAGCAATAACATAGTACAAATAGGAATAGTAGGGCACTCAATAGTATTTCTCCGAGGGAGTGTGCTAGGTATTCTCATCCTAGAAAAGTACATGCTAGGTGAGGGGTTCAAAGAAAAGCAAGCATAGCGGTTTGCGGTGGCACTGTTCTCAAAGTCAAAGTGGTTGCACCACTCATCCAAGGTCAGACCATACTCATAGTTCATCAAACGGAAGGATATCCGGTCGACTCCAGGCGGATTCTCCTTAGATTTGTAGTAGCCGTTCACCGTGTGCTTCAGGGTGCTGAGGAACTCGAGTGTCAAGTGGCGATAGGTGGCAGCCTCCTGAAAACAAAAGTCAAGCAGACCAACATAGTTGCAGAGAGTAATGAAATCATTGTGCAAGCCTAGTTGGTGCAGAATATGGGGGCATGCCCATTTTGTCGATTTGATCTCGCGGTCCTTGAGGCGGTTGAAACGGTTGAGTTGACAACGGTCTTCAAACTCGATACCGAGTGAAGCGGGTGTGTCTTTAACCGGTGGTGTAGCATGTGCAGCTACATCACATGAGTGGATCCTTGTGTTCATCTAAAAACTAACTAGCAATTTAGTACCTTAAGCACATCTTAACAAAAATTTAACTAAAAATAAAAATCTGATCCGATAGAAGTAAACATATGATCATCCTCTACACACCTTATAAAAGAATATCCTCTAAAATTGCGATCTAGCATGCTCATTAAGGTGATGAAGTTCATAATATGACATAAATCTAGATTGATAATGACAAAAGCTAGAGCATGGATTCGCGAGTAAAAAGTTAGGGATCGGAGGAGAAACGTACCATGCTTCGATGGAGTGCAAGGAATCAAATAAAAAACGAACGAATTGGGAAATCCAATGGAGTAGGGTTTGAGTTTGGAGGAGGAAGAGAGAGAAATATTATGAAAATTTGGGTTGCATACCTGTTCCAGTTTAAGTCATCCGACAGTCGGTATGGGCGGGTAGTACGGGTGGGCGGTACGGGCGCATTCCGCCCGTACCAGGTCAAACCGCCTTGGATTAGGTTGGTCGACACGGTACGGTCAAACGATACAGTCGGATCCCCCCGTAACGATGCTCGGTAAACTTACATTAGGTTTTCGAAGGTTTGATGTTTTTGTCGTCGAAGCTGTACGGGCGCGTGGTACGGTCAGATTTGATCGTACCCATGGTCGCCAAACATATTGCCGCCATCGACGAAATCTTCAATTCTTCTATTTCGTGGTCATGGATGCGGTACAGGCGCGTGGTACGGCCGGCTCCGGCCGTACCGATGGTCGTTAAAGCCACTGGAACCTGGGAACATCAAAAATTCATGTGCAATCTTTATGTGCCTTTATGCATCAACATTACCTCGAAAATGGCTAAGGAAAAACAATAGTATATATATCAAGTGTGCAACCGTTAGCATCGATAATCAAAAGACATTGTTACTTAACTTCTTCTCCTCTTTTCCAAGGATCTCATGAAAACTCTTTATTGAAAACAAAATAAAACAAACAAATAAAAATAAGCATTAAACTTGAATAAAAACTTTATTAAACATGGGTTGCCTCCCATGAAGCGCTTCTAGTTAAGGTCAATTTGCTTGACCAAGATGGTGATCACTTAAGAGTTGGAAGTGGAAGTCCCACTCCAAAATAGTTGGCTTTAAAAGTAATGATCCCATCATCATTGGCTGACATGGGCATACCCTTCGGGTACCCATTATTAGTATACCTGGCTCGGCCCAATATGGAGAAGACCAAATATGGAGAAGGCCCAACAAGGCAACCCGAAGAAGTAGTCGACTAGGACTCTTGTAAAACCCTAGGCTGGTTGCATATATAAAGCTAGCCAGGGCACCCGAAATAGGGAGGCCAAGAGATAGACATAGAGATAGACAACGAAGCTACGCCGAGGGCGGCACCTTGTAAAGATACTTGTGTTCATATAGTGGATTGCTAGCAGCACGTAGGGATCCTCCACCGAGGGGACCCGAAGCTGGGTACGTCGTGTGCCTAATCTCGTCCCCGGAATCTCCATCGTTGCTCTCTCCCGAAACCCTAGTCTACAATACGTAGGCATTGCCGAGGTGATCCCTCGTCAATTGGCGCCGTCCGTGGGGATCGCGACGACTGGATTTTGTTATCCGGGCGAGATCATCATCAACATCAACATCTTCTAGATCGCATCAAGCAGATCGTCCGTATCAAGCGTTCTGTTGGAGGACATGGCGACTAATCTCAGTACATCCGCGTTTTCATCACGCATTGGCTGATGGCGAACGACACAAGGGCACGCGAAGAAGCTGCAAGTTTCTGTCGATTAAACCAAAGGAAACACACATTGAAAGCGAATAGTATGGGAACTCGGCTTGCTGTGCGCCCGGCGCATCGTACGCAAAGGATAGAAAAAGAGGCTGAAGAAAGATCGGCCAGCAGAGAGAAGCACATGCACGATGCACGGCTGACGGGATTTTTTTTCTTCCTATACGACAATTTCGTTTCCTTTTTCTGGCTAGTTGATTATTCTATTTGGATCTAACCTGTTGTGTGTGAGATCAGATCGGAAATCTAGCACTTAATATGGCGGCCCTATTCACTGACAAATCATGGTTTGGTTCACGACGCAGCAGAATTCAAAGGCACTAAATCCTATCATTGGATCGGAAGAAGCTCCAATTCTAGTTATGCAAATCATTGCTAAGAAGATCCGCCGGCATGTCCTGGCACGCAGACCCGCTGTCTCGATTTCGCTATCCGATACAGAAACCAGTTTTTTGCGTCGTAATATAATCGCAGATCGGAACAAGTTTCTGCTACTTCGCCCAGCATAGTCGCCTATCGCGGACTTAACACACTAAGGTGTTCACCCATCGCGGATCCGCCGGATCGACTGCGTCCTCTTCATCGACTATGACGGCCATATCTACTACTTTCGGCTAGGCGCCGCGTAACTACGGACTGCGTCTGAGGCACGATTTGCGTCCACATCGGCTTCGCCGCACCCGATAAAAAGCTAAGTTTTCCCCCTCTTCCAAGATTCAATTATTTATTTACTTTCACCACACCCGAATACCCGGGGGCTGCAACATTGCATCATTACAGCAAATTCATCCGACATCTGAGGCTGCGCCATTACTTCGTTACCACAAATATACTCGGTTACTTGGTGAATTTCTTTTTTTCGGCTCTGGATATATCTTCTCCGATTCAGTGGAATTACTTTCTTCGGTTCAGTGGGATTACTTTCTTCGATTTAGTGGATTGATCTTCGACCTAGTGGATATATCTCTTTCGGCTCAATGGATTTATTTTTGGCTTAGTGAAATTACCTTCTTAGGATCAGTGGAGTCATCTTCTTCGGCTTATTGGATTTTTCTTCATCGGATTCATCTTATAAGATTCATCTATATGAATATTACTGGCTTACGCTTATACAACATTACCCGAGGCGTTTCGGGTCACTGGATTTATCATCGAGGATTATTACTTGGATTTATTTTCTTCGGCGGATTCATCTTCTATATTACTGGATTCTTCGGTTCAATGGATTAATCTTCTATAATTATTACTGGAACTATTTTCTTCGGATCAATGGATTCATCTTCTATGATATCAGCGAATTCATCTTCTATGGTTATTACTGGATTCTTCGGGTCAATGGATTCATCCTCTATGATATCGATGGATTTATCTTCAATATATGCTCTATATTTAATGGCGTAATCTTCAATATGGATTCATCTCAAATACTTGATCTGGGGTTCATCTTCATATATTATTGTCTATGGCTTCATCTTAAATGGCGTCACCTTATATGACGTCGCAACTCCGTCAACTTCTTTCGACATCATGGCTAAACACTCGGGGGCTCGATCATGACTTCGCCTCAAGTAACAATTGTGGCAGGGCATCTAAGCAACAATCATGACATCACCACAGTAGTGCTTGGGGGCTTGGCTATTTTTTCATCAATAATATGGCGGCATCTACTTTCGTTATTTGGTGGTTTCTACTTTGGCTAGATTTCTTATCTACACTCGAAGACTTCATCATGCATCGACTTCGCCGTGTCCAGAAAGCTAAGTGTTCTTTTATTTTGCAAAAAGTTGATTATCGTTTACTTTCGTCGCACCCGACACTCGGGGTGTGCGCGGCATATATTCACTTTACATATAATTGAATATGAGTATCTGACACCGCATGCGAAAAACAATATAGTCAAGGAAAAGATAGAAAAAGTTTGTTTATTTGTGCAGGAAAAAGCAAATTTCAAAGTATACAAGTTCTTGAGCCTATGTCCGGATGCGCGCACCCGACCATAGCCTCGGGGGCTACTCCCATCGGGAGCGCTGGCCGCGCACCCGACGAAATCAAAAGAGAACCCGACGAAATCAAAAGAGAACCCGACGAAATCTTCTTCAGGGAGGAACCCGATGAAATCAAAAGAGAACCCGACGAAATCTTCTTCAGGGAGGAACCCGACGAAATCTTGAGAGAACCCGACGAAATTGTCTTCAAAAGAGAACCCGACGAAATCTTATTCAGGAAGGTCCCGAAGAATTTTCCTCAGTGAGGACCCGAAAAATTATCTTCAAGGAGGTCCCGAAGAATTATCTTCAAGGAGGTCCCGAAGAATTATCCTCAAGGTCTCGAAGAATTATCTTCAAAGAGGACCCGAAGAATTGTCCTCAGGGAGGACCCGAAGAATTGTCCTCAAAGAGGACCCGAAGAAATTTTCCTGAAGGAGGAACTCGACGAAATTTTCATCACGGAGGAACCCAAAAAAAAAAAAAAAAAAAGAGGTGGACAAATCTTCGGGATCATTGACTCGTCATATTGTTCCAAGCAAGAGCATCGGTGATGTACCCGAAAATATAGAAGAACCAATATATTCGGCTGTCTTATCAAGCCCGAGAGAAAAATAGAAGAACCCGCAAAATGGGTCATTGCATCAGCCGAACAAGGCACTTGACAAAATATTCTCAGAGCGCCAAAGTCGCGAATAATCTCTCGAATGCCGCAAAACTCTGCGAAGGTAAGACCCCGGGTCCGTCTCGTGTGGCGTGGCATCGCCAAAGACTGCGCTCCGCTACTTTTTTCCACATCAACGAGATGTGAAGAAATATCCCGGCGGACGCGCTGTGGACCCGATAAAACATGGCCGGGGCTCGACAGATGGTAAGACCTTAAGCGGCACCTGTCGAGTTAGCACCAGTATCCCGAGATCATGTCCGGGGACGTGATCTTGAAGTAGGTTTTGCGGATTGCCACTAGAGCGGTTAACTAGTACCCGATCCGTCGGATGAACTAGCCCCGAGTTACCATTATCCCTGTACAATATAGATATGGATGTCAAATAAAAATAGCAACGGCCTGGAGTCGATAAAAAGAGGGGCTGCGCCTAGAAATATAGTCAAGTTCTTTATCGAGTAGTACAACTTGAGCCTATGCCTAGGTGCAAGCACCTGCCCATAGGCTCGGGGGTTACTCTTATCGAGAGTATTGTTCACCCTCCCGATAAGATACAAGAAAGAGGAAAAATCGTGGTGTCGATTAAAAGCAAGTTGAGCCTACACCCAAGTGCAAACACTTGGCTGTAGCCTCGGGGGCTACTCCCATCGGGAGCGCTGGTCGCGCACCCGATAGAAAAATAACTTCGGTAGCATCTATGACAATCAAGGTTTGTAGACTCAACTCGATTCTACGACTCAAGTGGAGCCTACTCCCATCGGGAGCACATGGATTTCATCAAGTCCTCCAGAAATATAGTTAAGTTCTTCATCGAGTAGTACAACTTGAGTCTATGCCTAAGTGCAAGCACTTACCCATAGACTCGGGGCTACTCCCATCGGGAGCGCTGTCGCGCACCCGATAGAAAAATAATTTCAAGAATCGTCGACATCATCTACGCTACACATGATCTGCGACATGGACCTCGCCTTATATTTTCTTTGGAGATGGTTATGCTTGGAGTTTCTACGCAAGTCTTCTACTTCCCTAGAAACTCGGGGGCTACTGACATGGGCATACCCTTCGGGTACCCATTATTAGTATACCTAGCTCGGCCCAATATGGAGAAGACCAAATATGGAGAAGGCCCAACAAGGCAACCCGAAGAAGTAGTCGACTAGGACTCTTGTAAAACCCTAGGCTGGTTGCATATATAAAGCTAGCCAGGGCACCCGAAATAGGGAGGCCAAGAGATAGACATAGAGATAGACAACGAAGCTACGCCGAGGGCGGCACCTTGTAAAGATACTTGTGTTCATATAGTGGATTGCTAGCAGCACGTAGGGATCCTCCACCGAGGGGACCCGAAGCTGGGTACGTCGTGTGCCTAATCTCGTCCCCGGAATCTCCATCGTTGCTCTCTCCCGAAACCCTAGTCTACAATACGTAGGCATTGCCGAGGTGATCCCTCGTCATTGGCCTTCTTATTTCTAGGGAATTGTACTACAAATGAGTCTTTGGATGGTAGTCCAATCCTCACATTCCCTTCATGTAAATTGATTAGCACTTTTATAGTTCTAAGAATTGGCCTTCCTAAGATTACAGGAGCTATAGGATCTTCAGGCATGTCCACAATAGTAAGATCAATGAGGGCGGGACATCCTTTAATCTCTACTACAATATTATCTTTTATCCCTACAGCTTGCCTATATGTTGAATCAGCTAAGTGCACACTTAGCTCAGTTGTTCTAAATGGCCCCATTTCTAACTTATCAAATAAGTTTTTGGAATTGTAGAGACGCTTGCACCAAGATCACAAAGTGCAGCCACCTCATCAGTTCCAAAGTGGATTTTAATAGTGGGCTCAAATATATCATCAAGCTTAGCTGGAAGTTTTTCAGCTAGCTTCTTATATTGTTGCTCTAAATCTCGGACTTTGCATGCTACCTCATGTATAAATTGACGGTACCTTTCATCATTACCTTCGTTGATTGCGGGGTGTCTTACCGTGACCATCTTAATGAGATCTTCCACAGAATACTTAGGTGTCGGAGCATTGCTATAGTCCAGTTCTTCAAGTGCTTCTCCACTTATTTCAATCCTCATCATCTTGAGGTCTTCAACGGGGTTTGGTTCTGGTTTACCTGCAAATCGTGCAAGTATAGTAGTTTGGCTTTCAACTATCTTCCCCAGTTGTGTCTCAACGGTCTTCGTTCTCTCCTGTAAAGCTTGGACATCATTCTTGAGAGAAATGGTTTGGTTAGATAAATTCCCTATCATAGTGCTATGATTTTCAATAAGCTTTGTAAGGGTACTATTTTGTTCAGCTTAAGCATGCATAAAATTCTTAAAAGTACTTTCAACCAAAGTATTACCATTGCTTGCTCCATTACCGTTGGTGAAGTTATTATTAGGAACTCCTGTATCATTATTATATGGTCTACGAAAACTAGAACCATAATTTTGATTCTTCCAAGCAGGGTTATAAGGATTTTTTTCTATGAAGTCTATTTCCTCAACTTTAGTATTGGTGATGGCATTAACTTGGTTAGTTTCTTTACCCTTCAGAATATGTAAAAGCTCATGTACCTTTGAAGTGAGTTCTTCATTGTTACCTTCGGTGATTGCATTCACCTTTCTTGAGGAGGATCTGTCTACATGCCATTGGGCATGGTTGCTTTGGATATCATCAAGACGCCTCCTTGCCAGCTCAACTAGCTTGCTCATGAATGTTCCTCCTGCTGCAGTATCAAGCATAGACTTTGACATTGGGTTAATTAAGGGCATTATAAAATAAATGTCGAATTAACCAATCCTCCATTCCATGACTTGGATAGTTCATGGTGGCCTCCTTCATCCTTTCCCATGCAAGCGCTAGTGGCACGCGGTCATCTTGTCTAAAACCTGTAATGTTAGAACGTAGTTGCATAGTCTTTGCTGGTGGGAAAAACTTAGTCATAAAGATATTATTGCATTCCTCCCATGAAGTTATACTGCCCTTAGGCAAAGCTAGCAACCAGTCTTTTGCTTTTCCTCTTAATGAAAAGGGAAACAAGCGCAATTTAAAGCATTTGGATCAACATCTTTAATGCACATCATATCACATATTTCAGTGAATGTGTTAAAGTGCATACCTGAATCCTCAGCAGCTGAGCCTCCAAATTGGTTTTGTTGAACCAAACTTAACAGGTTAGGCTTAATTTCATAGTTCTCCGCTTCAACAGCGGGCTGAGTTATGGGTGCACGAATAAAATCATCATTGGGGATAGCGTATTCCCCAAGCTTCTTTCTGCCATAGTGATTATCTTTTTGAGTTTTCATTCTATGATTGAAAAATAAATTAACTACTAGTTCTTTTGGGTTTTCAAGTATAAGTAAAACAGTAAACTAATAACAGTAAATAAAAATTTAAAATAAAAATGAAATAACTAACAAGGTCTCTAGTAACCTTACCGGAATAGCAAAATTGCTTCCTCGACAACTGTGGCAGAAAAAGGGTTGATACCTCCGATCCGAATTACGGATTGTAGTGTGGTAAGATTTTTCCCTAGAAGATCTAGGTTTAATTGAACCTTGGGAAGCACTGCTAAATGGTGTAAATGAAGGAAACATCTACAAGGCTTTGCTAGTGTATCTTATCTTCGGTTTACATAACCTATCTTGTTTACTTTGGAGAGGGCTGTGTTCAATGATGGAAATAGGCCAGGGTTAAGGTTCCACCTGCAGATATGCATACATATATAATAAAGCTCATATGTATAACATATAAAATATAGATAAGAGATTTGTGGGTAGCACATCCGTAAATACCCTTGCCTCTAAAGCCAGAGGTGACAAGAGCCTAATTGTCGAACCATTGTCCTCACAGCCGCAAGCAACAACAGTTTTTAAGTAAATATAGATCAAACCCTTAAGCTAGATGATTGTGCTATGATCCTGAATGAATCACTAAAAATGTACTGGTACTTTCCCATTTTTTCACTGAGGTTTTGCGCGTACACGCCGTTCTCCACTTATCCCACCTCTTCCCTTGTTCCTCTCTAATGACATGGGTACCTGCAGATCATCAAAGACGAGGCAAAGAGACAAGGATACAAGATCGCGAAACTCATATTAAATCCTTACACATAAACATAAGATTAGATCCACATAGTTGCTGTGAGGATTCACCCAACCCGCAGCCCGTGAGGACTACTCACACATAATATCAAGATCAAGATCAAACATAGAAATCATTATGCAAAATACTTAGATTGAAATCACAATATTCTTACAATGGTCGCCAATCTCAAGGAGATCTCTATTACAATGGTGATGGCTATGGCTATGAAAGAGATGGAGGATGGAATGGATGAACTAGGGGAATGGATCTCCTTCGGTGTGTTATAGATGGATCTAGTGGATGGCGGCTCTTTTTGGCGATGAATGGCTCTCCATTTGGCATCGGTCCCTTCACGATTTTTATAGAGTTTGACCTCGGGAACGCAGCGGAACACGGTACGGGTGGATGGTACGGGCGGGGCTTGCCCGTACCAGTGCACGTTAAACCCCCTGGAACCCACCGCCTTTCCGAGCGTAGTCAACTTTGCCATGCTCCTGTCCTGATTTTATTCAGTAATTGCAGGCCCATTTGCCATTATGACGTGATATCCTGCACAACATCCAAAAATAGAAGAGATTGCGCATCTTTGCATTAATTAGGCATTAGTAGCAAGTTGAGATGCAAACTTAGTCAATTTCTTGACTCTAGGGGTTTAAACGCGAGAAAATATGGCGTATTTCACAGCCATCACCAATCCTCCCCAAACTCCTCGGTCTCCTCTCTTACTCGTTTTGTCTCCGACCACGTTCCACTCTTGATCTCAATATCTACCGACATAACGTGTCCCGCCTTTTTCCGTTTTGAAAATGCTTGGGCCAAAAACCCAGGGTGCAACCCAATCGTGGCCAATTCGTGGGCCTTAGCCCATCACAATTCGAATGCCGCTACCTCCCTCGTTGCCGCCCTAAAACACACACGGCAGAACATAAGACACTGGCGAAGACCGTTGCCCATGTAAAAATTCAGAGAAACAAATGCCAGATATGTAATATATTTTCTTGACCACATCGAGGAATCGCACAATCTCTCCCACTTGGAAAATAATCGTCGTCGCCTTGTCATTAAATTCTGCAACGCCTCATCAGAGAGAGATAGTTGCCTTTTGGCGACAGAGAAGCAAAATTAAATATGAAATTGATGGAGAATAAAACACAAAATATTTCCATGCCATTGCCTCCAATCGATAAAGAAAAAAAAGATCCACACACTTCAACTAAATGGAACACAATTCACATCCCACAAACACAAAATGGATATTCTCACAGCTTGGAGTTTCCAATCAAATCAATTTTACCCTGACACACTAACATGGTTGACATCACTAATTGCACCGTTCTCTGAAAATGAAATCACACATGCTTTCTTTCAAATTAACTCCTTCGCTAGCCCGGGTCTTGATGGTTTCGGCCTAGGTTTCTACAAAAAATACTAGCAAACTATCAAACAAATTAAAAATCTTCCAACTCTTAAAAACCACTTCTACCACCAAACAACGGATACTTCAAGCATCAATAGAGCTTACCTCATTTTAGTACCCAAATCTTCAGTAGCAACAACTCCAGATGCCTTCCGACCGATCTCACTTCAGAATTGCCCAATTAAAGTGATTGCAAAGGTTCTTACAAAACGTCTACAAGAGCACATTCCACAAATTGTGCATTCTGACCAAACTGGTTTTGTTAGAGGCCGTTCAATCGCAGAGAACTTCTCCTACGCTGCAGATATATATGCTAGATTGTTGTCTCAAGCGAAAAGCACCAACTATGGTACTAAAACTAGATTTTACGAAAGCCATCGACTCAGTCTCATGGATAGCATTGAATCAACTCTTACTCAAGCGTGGCTTCCCACCACTTTTCTGTAAATGGATTCAGAATATCCTACACACTGGAAAAATTGCAGTTATGATGAATGGGTTCCTGGACCTTGGATACCGTGTAAGAATGGACTCAGACAAGACGATCCTATCTCCCAATACCTATATATCATCTTATCATATACCCTTCAACAGCTAATTACAAATGCCTTCAGAGAAAATGAAATAATTCACCCTATTGGAGAAGACCTACCACCAGCTTCTATACGCGGATGATACATTAATTATAGCAAGAGCCTCACCTCAAGCTGCCCGAGCAATGGATGCATGTAAAATGAATACATGAATTTGTACTTTATTAACAAATATTTCCATATGTTTGAATCTTATATAATGTTATTGTCATGTTTTATATTGTTTTCGGGGATTTTCTAAACAATCCCCTCTCCTCTGGTTCTAACTCTATCTGGCAGAAAAAGTCTCCTTTTAGTGTTTGTGACTTTTCAGGAGCTACGGCACTCGAAAAAGGACAAGGTCAGAGGCCATGCTTTGGAAATTTCAAGACGAACATAATGAGCTAAAGTTGGACACCATGAGGTAAACAGGTTGGAAAATATGCCTGGAGGCCGAGGTAGGGTGGGCGCGCCACCTGTGCTCTTTTCCACCTCGCCCGTCCGATTCGCTTCAATCTTGCGCCCACAGACTTCTTTTGGACTTAAAACTCCTATTTACATGATCCCTGAGAGTTTCCTCGAGGCTACGTCGGCGCAGAGATCAAAAACACATAAACAGAGAGTTAGTAGTCCGCCGTCGACGGAGATCGAGGAGGGAAATGCTGCCAAAATCGCCTCCGGTGGATTCCACCCCCTCCGGTGTGGTCAACATCATCTTCTTCATCAACGCCCTCAGCAAATCTCCATCATCCCCCACTGTAATATCTTGGAAAACATGATGTATGATAAAATATATTGTTTTCCCATGATCTATTGTATCTCTATGTTGATGTTTGAGTAGTAACTTGTTCTTGGCAATTGTGATATAGTTTGATGTTGGTTGCATACAAGTATATGTTATTTTCTATGATGATCTTGTTGTACCAACAATGACTGCACACATATGTTGGGGGATACACAAGGTTGTCACCGTTACATGCTGATATGATGAGGGATAGGCGCCGGAGTTTGACAGCTGAATCCCAAGTCTTAAAGATATATGTTGTATTAATTCATGGTTAATCAACGGGGGTATTATCATGGGGACCTTAGATCTAAATGAGGCAGTTGGAATTTATGTTTTAATTAATAATTCCCTTGTTTGCTCCTAATTGGCTTCGGGATCAATTAGTAGGGGTGTATTTGCTCATGTATATGGATGCACCTATTCATGACTTCTCCTTAGAAGAAACAAGAAAAAGACTATATTTGTGCTTCACTAATTGTGACAACCAACCAAATAAAATAGCAATTTGCCTGAACAATTACTCCCTTGAGTTACTTCATTTTACACCACTTCGTATCTGACAAGGTATTTACTT
>NC_061508.1:20632057-20644508 GCF_022539505.1 Lolium rigidum
TTCTACTACTTTGAATGCATGTGATCGCTGCCCCTCTGCCTAATAATATTCTCTCTTGAGGAAAGGCGTTTGCATTATGATGCACATGTTGAGGCAGATCTACCCCACAACAAGATGAACCGGAAGAAGGAGAAGAGGTTGAACAAGAACCTCAAGGGCCGGAACAGGAGCAACATCCACTTCATGACTTCACCACCTACCAGCACATGTACGCACTCGAAGGAAGCATTGAGAACCTGAGCAACCTCGCCATCAACCTTCGAGACAACACCACCGAACTCAATTCCCAGTTCTCTCATTGGAGCAGCCAATGGAACTATGGGAATTATCCTCCACCACAATGAGCTCACCAAGAGGGATTGCAAAAGCCTAAGCTTTGGGACATGTTCCTCAAGCATTTTTATTTGTGTTTAATAACTTTGTACTCCAGCTCTATGAGAGAGCTTTGAAACACTCGTGTTGGTTTGTTCCAACACTTTGCTTTTTATTTGCTTTTCGTTTTAGTTTGTTTTTATTTTCATTTGTTTATTTTAGTTTCTTACTTTGTCGACATTCTTGTTTCTTTTTCCCTCTCTATCCCAATTCACAAAAATACAAAATATTTTTTTTCGTTTATCCTTGTTCTTGAAAGAGATAAATTTTCTAATGCCTCTTTGCTTGATAATATTTATGAGAGAGATCAACTAAGAGTTTTGAAGGAACACATCATATGGAAGAGAAATCTGAAGCCATATACAAGGGGTATGTCTTATGTATCCCACTTTTGAAGTTTGAATTGTTTATGTTAGTCAGTAGACTTGTTAAGATATTGTACCAGTGGGAGTGATTTGAAACAATTAGAGTAGAGCTTTATTTGTATGTTTAGTTAATTGTGAAAGTTTTTACTCTAGTTCATCTAGTTAACCGAATCTTGCCTTGGGAATAATATTGCCAAACAAGTACAACAAGAAGAAGTCTTAAAATTATGACTTGTATGATGAACAATTGTCTTAAGGGTTTAACTTTGAAGATAGTTAACTCTATAGATGTTGTGATAGATGATGCGTGCAGTCGACACGTCCGTTGGGAACCCCAAGAGGAAGGTGTGATGCGTACAGTAGCAAGTTTTCCCTCAGAAAGAAACCAAGGTTTATCGAACCAGGAGGAGCCAAGAAGCACGTTGAAGGTTGATGGCGGCGGGATGTAGTGCGGCGCAACACCAGGGATTCGGCGCCAACGTGGAACCCGCACAACACAACCAAAGTACTTTGCCCCAACGAAACAGAGTGAGGTTGTCAATCTCACCGGCTTGTCTGTAACAAAGGATTAGATGTATAGTGTGGATGATGATTGTTTGCGAGAAAACGAGTAGAACAAGTATTGCAGTAGATTGTATTCGATGTAAAAGAATGGACCGGGGTCCACAGTTCACTAGAGGTGTCTCTCCCATAAGATAAATAGCATGTTGGGTGAACAAATTACAGTTGGGCAATTGACAAATAGAGAGTGCATTACCATGCACATACATGATATGATGAGTATAGTGAGATTTAATTGGGCATTACGACAAAGTACATAGACCGCTATCCAGCATGCATCTATGCCTAAAAAGTCCACCTTTAGGTTATCATCCGAACCCCTTCCAGTATTAAGTTGCAAACAACAGACAATTGCATTAAGTATGGTGCGTAATGTAATCAATAACTACATCCTCGGACATAGCATCAATGTTTTATCCCTAGTGGCAACAGCACATCCACAACCTTAGAACTTTCTGTTACTGTCCCGGATTTAATGGAGGCATGAACCCACTATCGAGCATAAATACTCCCTCTTGGAGTTAAGAGTAAAAACTTGGCTAGAGCCTCTACTAATAACGGAGAGCATGCAAGATCATAAACAACACATAGGTAATAGATTGATAATCAACATAACATAGTATTCTCTATCCATCGGATCCCAACAAACACAACATATAGCATTACAGATAGATGATCTTGATCATGTTAGGCAGCTCACAAGATCCGACAATGAAGCACATAAGGAGAAGACGACCATCTAGCTACTTCTATGGACCCATAGTCCAGGGGTGAACTACTCACTCATCACTCCGGAGGCGACCATGGCGGTGACGAGTCCTCCGGGAGATGATTCCCCTCTCCGGCAGGGTGCCGGAGGCGATCTCCTGAATCCCCCGAGATGGGATTGGCGGCGGCGGCGTCTCTGGAAGGTTTTTCGTATCGTGGCTCTCGGTACTGGGGGTTTCGCGACGAAGACTATATGTAGACGGAAGGGCAGGTCAAGAGGCGACGCGGGGGGCCCACACAACAGGGCCGCGCGGCCAGGAGGTGTGCCGCGCCGCCCTGGCGTGTCGCCGCCTCGTCGCCTCACTTTGTTTCCCTTTCGGTCTTCTGGAAGCTTCGTGGAAAAATAGGCCCCCGGGCGTTGATTTCGTCCAATTCCGAGAATATTTCCTTACTAGGATTTCTGAAACCAAAAACAGCGAGAAAACGGCAAGCTGGCTCTTCGGCATCTCGTTAATAGGTTAGTGCCGGAAAATGCATAAATATGACATAAAGTATGCATAAAACATGTAGATATCATCAATAATGTGGCATGGAACATAAGAAATTATCGATACGTGATGCGTGCAGTCGACACACGTCCGTTGGGAACCCCAAGAGGAAGGTGTGATGCGGACAGTAGCAAGTTTTCCCTCAGAAAGAAACCAAGGTTTATCGAACCAGGGAGGAGCCAAGAAGCACGTTGAAGGTTGATGGTGGCGGAATGTAATGCGGCGCAACACCAGGGATTCGGCGCCAACGTGGAACGTGCACAACACAACCAAAGTACTTTGCCCCAACGAAACGGTGAGGTTTTCAATCTCACCGGCTTGCTGTAACAAAGGGTTAACCGTAGTGTGTGGAAGATGATTGTTTGCAGAAAACGATAAAACAAGTATTGCGATAGATTGTATGCGATGTAAAGAATAAGACCGGGGTCCACAGTTCACTAGAGGTGTCTCTCCCATAAGATAAAAGCATGTTGGGTGAACAAATTACAGTCGGGCAATTGACAAATAGAGAGGGCATAACAATGCACATACATGATATGATAAATATAGTGAGATTTAATTGGGCACTACGACAAAGTACATAGACCGCTATCCAGCATGCATCTATGCCTAAAAAGTCCACCTTCAGGTTATCATCCGAACCCCTTCCAGTATTAAGTTGCAAAACAACGAGACAATTGCATTAAGTATGGTGCGTAATGTAATCAATAACTACATCCTTAGACATAGCATCAATGTTTTATCCCTAGTAGCAACAGACATCCACAACCTTAGAACTTTACGTCACTGTCCCAGATTTAATGGAGGCATGAACCCACTATCGAGCATAAATACTCCCTCTTGGAGTTAAGAGCAAAAACTTGGCCAGAGCCTCTACTAATAACGGAGAGCATGCAAGATCATAAACAACACATAGGTAATAACTTGATAATTAACATAACATAGTATTCTCTATCCATCGGATCCCGACAAACACAACATATAGTATTACGAGATAGATGATCTTGATCATGTTAGGCAGCTCACAAGATCCAACAATGAAGCACAATGAGGAGAAGACAACCATCTAGCTACTGCTATGGACCCATAGTCCGGGGTGAACTACTCACTCATCACTCCGGAGGCGACCATGGCGGTGAAGAGTCCTCCGGGAGATGAATCCCCTCTCCGGCGGGGTGCCGGAGGTGATCTCCGAGAATCCCCGAGATGGGATTGGCGGCAGCGGCGTCTCGGTAGGGTTTTCCGTATCGTGGCTCTCGGTCCTGGGGGTTTCGCGACGAAGGCTATTTGTAGGCGGAAGGGCAGGTAAGAGGCGGCACGAGGGGCCCGGACGACGAGCCGGCGCGGCCGGGGCACGGGCCGCGCCGCCACTGGTGTCCGGCCACCTCGTGGCCCCACTTTGACTCTCCTTCGGTCTTCCGGAAGCTTCGTGGAAAAATAGGACCACTGGGCGTTGATTTCGTCCAATTCCGAGAATATTTCTTTACTAGGATTTCGAAACACAAAACAGCGAGAACATGACAAGCGACTCTTCGGCATCTCGTTAATAGGTTAGTGCCGGAAAATGCATAAATACGACATACAATGTGTATAAAACATGTAGATATCATCAATAATGTAGCATGGAACATAAGAAATTATCGATACGTCGGAGACGTATCAGCATCCCCAAGCTTAGTTACGCTCGTCCCGAGCGGAGTAAACGATAACAAAGATAATTTACGGAGTGACATGCCATCATAACCTTGATCATACTATTGTAAACATATGTAATGAATGCAGCGATCAAAACAATGGTAATGACATGAGTAAACAAGCTGAATCATAAAGAAAAGACTTTTCATGAATAGTACTTAAAGACAAGCATCAATAAGTCTTGCATAAGAGTTAACTCATAAAGCAATAATTCAAAGTAAAGGTATTGAAGCAACACAAAGGAAGATTAAGTTTCAGCGGTTGCTTTCAACTTGTAACATGTATATCTCATGGATAATTGTCAACATAAAGTAATATAACAAGTGCAATATGCAAGTATGTAGGAATCAATGCATAGTTCACACAAGTGTTTGCTTCTTGAGGTGGAGAGAGATAGGTGAACTGACTCAACATAAAAGTAAAAGAATGGTACTTCGCAGAGGAAAGCATCGATTGCTATATTTGTGCTAGAGCTTTTATTTTGAAAACATGAAACAATTTTGTCAACGGTAGTAATAAAGCATATGAGTTATGTAAATTATATCTTACAAGTTGCAAGCCTCATTCATAGTATACTAATAGTGCCCGCACCTTGTCCTAATTAGCTTGGACTACCGGATCATCGCAATACACATGTTTTACCCAAGTGTCACAAGGGGTACCTCCATGCCGCCCTGTACAAAGGTCTAAGGAGAAAGCTTGCATTTTGGATTTCTCGCTTTTGATTATTCTCAACTTAGACATCCATACCGGGACAACATGGACAACAGATAATGGACTCCTCTTTAATGCATAAGCATGTGGCAACAATTAGTATTCTCATATGAGATTGAGGATATATGTCCAAAACTAAAACTTCTACCATGAATCATGGCTTTAGTTAGCGGCCCAATGTTCTTCTCTAACAATATGCATGCTCCAACCATTAAGGTGGTAGATCCCTCTTACTTCAGACAAGACGGACATGCATAGCAACTCACATGATATTCAACAAAGAATAGTTGATGGCGTCCCAGAAACATGGTTATCGCACAACAAGCAACTTAATAAGAGATAAAGTGCATAAGTACATATTCAATACCACAATAGTTTTTAAGCTATTTTGTCCCATGAGCTATATATTGTAAAGGCGAATGATGGAATTTTAAATGTAGCACTCAAGCAATTTACTTTGGAATGGTGGAGAAATACCATGTAGTAGGTAGGTATGGTGGACACAAATGGCATAGTGGTTGGCTCAAGGATTTTGGATGCATGAGAAGTATTCCCTCTCGATACAAGGTTTAGGCTAGCAAGGTTATTTTGAAACAAACACAAGGACGAACGGTGCAGAAAAACTCACATAAAAGACATATTGTAAACATTATAAGACTCTACACCGTCTTCCTTGTTGTTCAAAACTCAATACTAGAAATTATCTAGACTTTAGAGAGACCAAATATGCAAACCAAATTAGCAAGCTCTAGGTGTTTCTTCATTAATGGGTGCAAAGTATATGATGCAAGAGCTTAAACATGAGCACAACAATTGCCAAGTATCAAATTATTCAAGACATTTTAGAATTACTACATGTAGCATTTTCCGATTCCAACCATATAACAATTTAACGAAGAAGATTCAACCTTCGCCATGAATACTATGAGTAAAGCCTAAGGACATATTTGTCCATATGCAACAGCGAAGTGTGTCTCTCTCCCACACAGTGAATGCTAGGATCCATTTTATTCAAACAAAACAAAAACAAAAACAAACCGACGCTCCAAGCAAAGTACATAAGATGTGACGGAATAAAAATATAGTTTCAGGGGAGGAACCTGATAATGTTGTCGATGAAGAAGGGGATGCCTTGGGCATCCCCAAGCTTAAACGCTTGAGTCTTCTTAAAATATGCAGGGGTGAACCACGGGCATCCCCAAGCTTAGAGCTTTCACTCTCCTTGATCATATTGCATCATACTCCTCTCTTGATCCTTGAAAACTTCCTCCACACCAAACTCGAAACAACTCATTAGAGGGTTAGTGGACAATAAAAATTAACATGTTCAGAGGTGACACAATCATTCTTAACACTTCCGGACATTGCATAAAGCTACTTGGATATTAATGGATCAAAGAAATTCATCCAACATAGCAAAAGAGGCAATGCGAAATAAAAGGCAGAATCTGTCAAAACAGAACGAGTCCAGTAAAGATGGATTTTATTAAGGCACCAGACTTGCTCAAATGAAAATGCCCAAATTGAATGAAAGTTGTGTACATATCTGAGGATCACGCACGTAAATTGGCTTAATTTTCCGAGCTACCTACGAGGGAGGCAGGCGAAATTCGTGACGAGCAAAGAAATCGAAGCTGCCGCAGTAATCCAAATCTAGTATGAACTTTACTATCAAAGACTTTACTTGGCACAACAAAACACAAAACTAAGATAAGGAGAGGGTGCTACAGTAGTAAACAACTTCCAAGACTCAAATATAAAACAAAGTACTGTAGTAAAAACATGGGTTGTCTCCCATAAGCGCTTTTCTTTGACGCCTTTCAGCTAGGCGCAGAAAGTGTATATCAAGTATTATCGAGAGATGAAGCATCGACATTACCTTGGGCTTTACCCTTACCTTTCTTGTTCTTTTTCTTACTCTTTGGCTTAGGGAATATATGGCTACCCCGGGTGTAGAGGTGAATTTTAGGGTGCCTTCTCTCATGTCTATGGCTGCTCCCAATAGTTTCGACGGGGATCTTCAGAGTGTGATTTGTCACTGTTCCTGCGCATTCAATGACAAGATAATCAATGGATATTGTTCTCCCAAGAATGGTTGTATGCACACCCGCAGCTATTCCTTTAGGAATTATAACGGAGTTATCAATAAGAGTTATTCCTTCTCCCCCTTCAGCGAATTCCCAAAGTTTCAAAGATTTATGAATACTCTTAGGCATTAGGCAAAATTCAGTCATAATATCACAATTAGCATGAAGAGTTTGGTCACCTATGACAATTTTAATAGCAGGATCCCATGATGAAGGTTCAGAGTTCACTAAAACTTGATCAAGACGGTTACGAAGATATCCATAATTTTCATTTAAGCGAGATGCACTTGTCTCAAGAGTGTTTAACCTATTATAAATGCTAATAAGGGCTGAATCAAAGTTATTAACTGAATCATGTGATGCAACCAATTTCTTTATGGCATTAAAAGCTTGATCCCCGTTGCAATGAAGGAAATCTCCTCCCACTAGAGCATCCAAGGCATATCTATAGCGAATCATAAGACCAAAATAAAAATTACTAAGGAGCAAACTTAGAGTCATTTGAGGTTCGGTTTTACGATAAGAAGTAAAAATTCTGGACCAAGCATCTTTAAAACTCTCCTCATCCCCTTGTTTAAAAGTGAAGACTAATTCCTCAAGTGAAGAAGTAACAGGTGCAGAACTAGACATGGTAACAAAAGTAAAATGCAAGTAACTAATTTTTTTGTGTTTTTGATATAGAGTGCAAGACGGTAAATAAAGTAAAACTAGCAACTAATTTTTTTTGTGTTTTGATATAATGCAGCAAACAAAGTAGTAAATAAAATAAAGCAAGACAAAAACTAAGTAAAGAGATTGGGAAGTGGAGACTCCCCTTGCGGCGTGTCTTGATCTCCCGACAACGGCGCAAGAAAACGATCTTGATGCGTGCGGTCGACACACGTCCGTTGGGAACCCCAAGAGGAAGGTGTGATGCGAGACGGTAGCAAGTTTTCCCTCGAAAAGAAACCAAGGTTTATCGAACCAGGAGGAGCCAAGAAGCACGTTGAAGGTTGATGGTGGCGGAATGTAATGCGGCGCAACACCAGGGATTCCGGCGCCAACGTGGAACCTGCACAACACAACCAAAGTACTTTGCCACAACGAAGCAGTGAGGTTGTCAATCTCACCGGCTTGCTGTAACAAAGGATTAACCGTATTGTGTGGAAGATGATTGTTTGCGAAAACAGATAAAACAAGTATTGCGATAGATTGTATGCGATGTAAAGAATAGGACCGGGGTCCACAGGTTCACTAGAGGTGTCTCTCCCATAAGATAAAAGCATGTTGGGTGAACAAATTACAGTCGGGCAATTGACAAATAGAGAGGGCATAACAATGCACATACATGATATGATAAATATAGTGAGATTTAATTGGGCACTACGACAAAGTACATAGACCTCTATCCAGCATGCATCTATGCCTAAAAGTCCACCTTCGGGTTATCATCCGAACCCCTTCCGGTATTAAGTTGCAAAACAACAGACAATTGCATTAAGTATGGTGCGTAATGTAATCAATAACTACATCCTTAGACATAGCATCAATGTTTTATCCCTAGTAGCAACAACACATCCACAACCTTAGAACTTTCTGTCACTGTCCCAGATTTAATGGAGGCATGAACCCACTATCGAGCATAAATACTCCCTCTTGGAGTTAAGAGCAAAAACTTGGCCGAGCCTCTACTAATAACGGAGAGCATGCAAGATCATAAACAACACATAGGTAATAACTTGATAATTAACATAACATAGTATTCTCTATCCATCGGATCTCGACAAACACAACATATAGTATTACGGATAGATGATCTTGATCATGTTAGGCAGCTCACAAGATCCAACAATGAAGCACAATGAGGAGAAGACAACCATCTAGCTACTGCTATGGACCCATAGTCCAGGGGTGAACTACTCACTCATCACTCCGGGAGCGACCATGGCGGTGAAGAGTCCTCCGGGAGATGAATCCCCTCTCCGGCAGGGTGCCGGAGGTGATCTCCAGAATCCCCCGAGATGGGATTGGCGGTGGCGGCGTCTCAGTAAGGTTTTCCGTATCGTGGCTCTCGGTCCTGGGGGTTTCGCGACGAAGGCTATTTGTAGGCGGAAGGGCAGGTAAAGAGGCGGCACGAGGGGCCCAGACGACAGGCCGGCGCGGCCAGGGCCAGGCCGCGCCGCCGCAGGTGTCTGGCCACCTCGTGGCCCCACTTCGACTCTCCTTCGGTCTTCGGAAGCTTCGTGGCAAAATAGGACCACAGGCGTTGATTTCGTCCAATTCCGAGAATATTTCTTTACTAGGATTTCTGAAACCAAAAACGAGCAAGCTGGCTCTTCGGCATCTCGTTAATAGGTTAGTGCCGGAAAATGCATAAATACGACATATAATGTGTATAAAACATGTAGATATCATCAATAATGTAGCATGGAACATAAGAAATTATCGATACGTCGGAGACGTATCAATACGTCGGAGACGTATCAATACGTCGGAGACGTATCAGCATCCCCAAGCTTAGTTCCTGCTCGTCCCGAGCAGGTAAACGATAACAAAGATAATTTCTGGAGTGACATGCCATCATAACCTTGATCATACTATTATAAGCATATGTAATGAATGCAGCGATCAAAACAATGGTAATGACATGAGTAAACAAATGAATCATAAAGCAAAGACTTTTCATGAATAGTACTTTCGAGACAAGCATCAATAAGTCTTGCATAAGAGTTAACTCATAAAGCAATAAATCAAAGTAAAGGTATTGAAGCAACACAAAGGAAGATTAAGTTTCAGCTGTTGCTTTCAACTTATAACATGTATATCTCATGGATATTGTCAATGTAAAGTAATATAACAAGTGCAATATGCAAGTATGTAGGAATCAATGCACATTTCACACAAGTGTTTGCTTCTTGAGGTGGAGAGAGATAGGTGAAGCTGACTCAACATAAAAGTAAAAGAAAGGCCCTTCGCGAGAGGGAAGCATTGATTGCTATATTTGTGCTAGAGCTTTGGTTTTGAAAACAAGAAACAATTTTGTCAACGGTAGTAATAAAGCATATGTATTATGTAAATTATATCTTACAAGTTGCAAGCCTCATGCATAGTATACTAATAGTGCCCGCACCTTGTCCTAATTAGCTTGGATTACCGGGATTGTCATCGCAATACACATGTTTTAACCAAGTGTCACAAAGGGGTACCTTATGCCGCCTGTACAAAGGTCTAAGGAGAAAGTTCGCATTGGATTTCTCGCTTTTGATTATTCTCAACTTAGACATCCATACCGGGACAACATAGACAACAGATAATGGACTCCTCTTTAATGCATAAGCATGTAGCAACAATTAATGTTCTCATATGAGATTGAGGATATATGTCCAAAACTGAAACTTCCACCATGGATCATGGCTTTAGTTAGCGGCCCAATGTTCTTCTCTTTCCCACCTAGCATGCAATTCGGCCATTAATCTTATATTCTCATTAATTCTAACTTGGATGGCATTTGCTGTAGTAACAATTTTATTATTATGATTTTCATTAGGCATAACTTTCGATTTCAAAAGATCAACATCAGCAACAAGACTATCGACTTTAGAAGCAAGTATATCAATTTTCCCGAGCTTTTCTTCAACAGATTTGTTAAAAGCAGTTTGTGTACTAATAAATTCTTTAAGCATAGCTTCAAGTCCAGGGGGTGTGTTCCTATAATTGTTGTAAGAATTCCCATAAGAATTACCATAACCGTTACCATTATTATAAGGATATGGCCTATAGTTATTACTAGAATTGTTCCGATAAGCATTGTTGTTGAAATTATTTTTAATGAAGTTTACATCAACATGTTCTTCTTGAGCAACCAATGAAGCTAACGGAACATTATTAGGATCAACATTAGTCCTATCATTCACAAGCATAGACATAATAGCATCAATCTTATCACTCAAGGAGGAGGTTTCTTCAACGAATTTACCTTCTTACCTTGTGGAGCTCTTTCACGTGTGCCATTCGAGTAATTAATCATCATATTATCAAGAAGTTTTGTTGCTTCACCAAGAGTGATGGACATAAAGGTACCTCCAGCAGCTGAATCCAATAGGTTCCGCGAAGAAAAGTTCAGTCCTGCATAAAAGGTTTGGATGATCATCCAAGTAGTCCGTCCATGGGTTGGGCAATTTTTAACCAAAGATTTCATTTTTTCCCAAGCTTGAGCAACATGTTCATTATCCAATTGTTTAAAATTCATTATACTACTCCTCAAAGATATAATTTTAGCAGGGGGATAATATCTACCAATAAAAGCATCCTTACATTTAGTCCATGAATCAATACTATTCTTAGGCGAGAGATAGCAACCAATCTTTAGCTCTTCCTCTTAATGAGAAAGGAAACAATTTTAATTTTATAATGTCACCATCTACATCTTTATACTTTTGCATTTCACACAATTCAACAAAATTATTGAGATGGGCAGCGGCATCATCGGAACTAACACCGAGAAAATTGCTCTCGCATAACAAGATTCGATAAAGCAGGTTTAATTTCAAAGAATTCTGCTGTAGTAGCAGGTGGAGCAATAGGTGTGCATAAGAAATCATAATTATTTGTGGTTGTGAAGTCACACAACTTAGTATTTTCAGGCGTACCCATTTTAGCAGAAGTAAATAAAGCAAACTAGATAAAGTAAATGCAAGTAACTAATTTTTTTTGTGTTTTTGATATAGAGTGCAAGACAGTAAATAAAGTAAAGCTAGCAACTAATTTTTTTGTGTTTTGATATAATGCAGCAAACAAGAAAGTAAATAAAATAAAGCAAGACAAAAACAAAGTAAAGAGATTGGATTGTGGAGACTCCCCTTGCGGCGTGTCTTGATCTCCCGACGAGCGAGCGCCGGAAAAAGAGCTTGATGCGTGCGGTCGACACGTCCGTTGGGAACCCCAAGAGGAAGGTGTGATGCGTACGGTAGCAAGTTTTCCCTCGAAAGAAACCAAGGTTTATCGAACCAGGAGGAGCCAAGAAGCACGTTGAAGGTTGATGGCGGCGGGATGTAGTGCGGCGCAACACCAGGGATTCCGGCGCCAACGTGGAACCTGCACAACACAACCAAAGTACTTTGCCCCAACGAAACACTGAGTTCGTCAATCTCACCGGCTTGCTGTAACATAGGATTAGATGTATAGTGTGGATGATGATTGTTTGCAGAAAACAGTAGAACAAGTATTGCAGTAGATTGTATTCGATGTAAAAGAATGGACCGGGGTCCACGAGTTCACTAGAGGTGTCTCTCCCATAAGATAAATAGCATGTTGGGTGAACAAATTACGGTTGGGCAATTGACAAATAGAGAGGGCATGACCATGCACATACATGATATGATGAGTATAGTGAGATTTAATTGGGCATTACGACAAAGTACAT